>NW_019239715.1:83525-96818 GCF_002742605.1 Olea europaea var. sylvestris
GAAATGAATGATTCAGTGGCCTAAACGAAGGAATTTGGCTAAAATCCAGTGCTCCCGGGTCTATACGCTGAGTCCAATTTTTGGGGCCGTTTCCAATCAACCTGCCAATTTTCGATCCATTCCGACATCGTCGTGACAAATGACAAAATTGCCCCTAGTGCGATATTGCGTTGTTAATTTTCTGTCCAAGACATCTTCAACCTGACATAATTAATACAGATATTAATTATTTGGAGGCCTAGACGAAGGAATTTGGTAAAAATCCCGTGATCCCGGGTATGTGCCTCGACTACAATTTCTCGGGCCGTTTCCTATCAACTTGCCAAATTTTGACCCATTCCGACACCGTCGCGACAAATGACGAAATTGCCCTTGGTGCTGTTTCGCATTGTTAATTTTCTGTCCAACACTTCTTCAACCTGACATAATTAGTACGAAAATTAATTATTCGGAGGCCTAAACGAAGGAATTTGGCTAAAATCCCGTGAACCCGGGTCTATGCTCCGAGTCCAATTTCTGGGGTCGTTTCCAATGAACCTGCCAAATTTCGGCCCATTCCGACACTGTCACGAAAAATGACAAACTTTCCCCTGGTGCGGTTTCACAATGTTATTTTTCTGCCTAAGACTTCTTCAACCTGACATAATTAGTACAGAAATTAATTATTTAGTGGTGTAAATGACAAATGACAAAATTGCCCCCGGTGCGGTTTTTATTTGTTAATTTTCTGTCCGACACTTCTTCAGTCGGTCATAATTAATACGAAAATTAATTATTCGGAGGCCTAAACGAGGGAATTTGGCTAAAATCCCATGATCCCAAGTTTGTGCCACGAGTCCAATTTCTGGGGCAATTTCCAATCAACCTGTTAAATTTGGGCCCATTCCGACACCGTCGTGACAAATGTCGAAATTACCCCTAGTGCAATTTTTCTTTGTTAATTTTCTGTCCAACACTTCTTCAACTTGACATAATTAATACAGAAATTAATTATTCAGAGGCCTAAACAAATGAATTTGGCTAAAATCCCATTTTCCCGGGTCCGTACTGAGTCCAATTTCTGGGGCCGTTTCCAATCAACCTGCCAAATTTCGGCCTATTTCGACACCGTCGAGACAAATGACAACATTGCCCCTGGTGCGGTTTTGCACTGTTAATTCTCCATCCAACACATCTTCAACCTGACATAATTAATACGAAAATTAATTATTCGGAGGCCTAAACAAAGTAATTTGGCTAAAATCCCGTGATCCCGATTCTGTGCCCCGAGTTCAATTTCTGAGGCCGTTTCCAATCAACCTGCCAAATTTTGGGCCATTTCGACAATGTCGCGACAAATGACAAAATTTCCCCTGGTGTGGTTTTGCGGTGTTAATTTTCTGTCCAACACATCTTCAACCTGACATAATTAATACAGAAATTAATTATTCGAATGCCTAAACGAAAGAATTTGGCTTAAATCCTGTGATCCCGCGTATGTGCCCCGAGTCCAATTTCTCGGGCCGTTTCCAATCAACCTGCCGTTCACAACAAATGACGAAATTGTCCCTGGAGCGGTTTTTCTTTTTTAATTTTCTGCCTAACACATCTTCAACCTGACATAATTAATACGAAAATTAATTATTCGGAGGCCTAAACGAAGGAATTTGGCAAAAATCCCGTGATCCCGCGTCTGTGCCCCAAATCCAATTTCTCGGGCCATTTCCAATCAACCTTCCAAATTTCGGCCCATTCCGACACCGTCACGACAAATGACAAAATCGACCCTGGAGCGATTTTTTCTTTGTAAATTTTCTGTCCAACACTTCTTCTACCTGACATAATTACTGCGGAAATTAAATATTCGGAGGCCTAAACGAAGGAATTTGGCTAAAATCTCGTGATCTTGGGTCTATACCCTGAGTCCAATTTCTGGGGTCGTTTCCAATCAACCTACCAAATTTCGGCCCATTTCGACACCGTCGCGACAAATGACAAAATTGCCCTTGGTGCTGTTTTGCGTTGTTAATTTCTGTCCAACACATCTTCAACCTGACAAAATTATTACGAAAATTAATTATTTTGAGGCCTAAACGAAGAAATTTGGCTAAAATCTCGTGATCTCGGGTATGTGCCCCGAGTCCAATTTCTGGGGCCATTTCCAATCAACCTGCCAAATTTCGGCCCATTCCGACACCGTCATGACAAATGACGAAATTGCCCTTGGTGCGGTTTTGCGTTGTTAATTTTCTGTCCAACACTTCTTCAACCTGGCATAATTAGTACGAAAATTAATTATTCGGAGGCCTAAATGAAGGAATTTGGCGAAAATCCCGTGATCCTGGGTCTGTGCCCCGAGTCCAATTTCTGAGGCCATTTCCAATCAACCTCCCAAATTTCGGCCCGTCTTGACACCGTCGCGACAAATGATAAAATTGCCCCTGGTGCAGTTATTCTTCGTTAATTTTTTGTCCAATAATTAATACGAAAATTAATTATTAAGAGGCCTAATCGAGGTAATCTGGTAAAATCCCGTGATCCCTGGTCTGTGCCTCGAGTCCAATTTCTGGGGCCATTTCCAATCAACCTAGCAAATCTTGGCCCTTTCCGACATTGTCACGACAAATGTCGAAATTACGCCGGGTGCGGTTTTTCTTTGTTAATTTTCTGTCCAACACTTCTTCAACTTGACATAATTAATACGAAAATTAATTATTCGGATGCCTGAACGAAGGAATTTTGCTAAAATCCCGTGATCCCGGGTCAATGCCTCGAGTCCAATTTCTCGGGCCGTTTCCAATCAACCAGTCAAATTTCAGCCCATTCCAACACCGTCACGACAAATGACGAAATTTCCCCTGGTGCGATTTTTCTTTGTTAAATTTTCTGTCCAACACTACTTCAGCCTGACATAATTAATACGGAGGTTAATTTTTTGGAGGTCTAAACAAAGGAATTTGACTAAAATCCTGTGATCCCGGGTATGTGCCCCAACTCCAATTTCTCGGGCCGTTTTCCAATCAACCTGCCAAATTTCGGCCTATTTCGACACCGGCGCGACAAATGGCGAAATTGTCCGTGGTACAGTTTTTCTTTGTAAATTTTCTGTCCAACACTTCTTCAATCTAACATAATTATTACAGAAATTAATTATTCAGAGGCCTAAACGAAGGAATTTGGCTAAAATCCCGTGATCCTAGGTATGTACCCCGAGTCCAATTTTTGGGGCCGTTTCCAATCAACCTGCCAAATTTCGGCTCATTCCGACACCATCGCGACAAATGACAACATTGCCCCTGGTGCGGTTTTGCATTGTTAATTTTCCATCCAACACATCTTCAACCTGACATAATTAATATGAAAATTAATTATTCGGAGGCCTAAACGAAGTAATTTGGCTAAAATCCCATGATCCTGGTTATGTGCCCTGAGTCCAATTTCTGAGGCCGTTTCCAGTCAACCTGACAAATTTGGCCCATTCCCACACCATCGCGACAAATGAAAAAAATTCCCCTGGTGTGGTTACGCGTTGTTAATTTTCTGTCCAACACATCTTCAACCTGACATAATTAATACGGAAATTAATTATCGAATGCCTAAACAAAGGAATTTGGCTTAAATCTCGTGATCCCGGGAATGTGCCCCGAGTCCAATTTCTCGGGCCGTTTCCAATCAACCTCCCGTTCACAACAAATGACAAAATTGCCCCTGGAGCGGTTTTTCGTTTTTAATTTTCTGCCCAACACATCTTCAACCTGACATAATTAATACGAAAATTAATTATTCGGAGGCCTAAACGAAGGAATTTGGCTAAAATCCCGTGATCCCGGGTCTGTGCCCCAAGTCCAAATTCTCCGACCGTTTCCAATCAACCTTCCAAATTTCGGCCCATTCTGACAAAGTCGCGACAAATGACGAAATTGACCCTGGTGTGATTTTTTTTTTGTAAATTTTCTGTCCAACACGTCTTCAACCTGACATAATTAGTACGGAAATTAATTATTCGGAGGCCTAAATGAAGGAATTTGGCGAAAATCCCGTGATCCTGGGTCTGCGCCCCGAGTCCAATTTCTGAGGCCGTTTCCAATCAACCTGCCAAAATTCGGCCCATCCTGACACCGTCGCGACAAATAACAAAATGGCCTTGGTGCAATTTTTCTTTGTTAATTTTCTGTCCAACACTTCTTCAACCTGACTTAATTATTACAGAAATTAATCATTAGAGGCCTAAACGAAGGAATTTGGCTAAAATTTCGTGATCCCGGGTCTGTACCCTGAGTCCAATTTTTGGGGCAGTTTCCAATCAACCTTCCAAATTTCGGCTCATTCCAACACCATCGCAACAAATGACAAAATTACACCTGATGCGGTTTTGCGTTGTTAATTTTTTGTCCAACACATCTTCAACCTGACGTAATTAATACGAAATTAATTATTTAGAGGCCTAAACGAAGGAATTTGGCTAAAATTCCGTGATCCCAGGTGTGTGCCTTGAGTCCAATTTCTCGGGCCGTTTCCAATCAACCTGCCAAATTTCGGCCTATTCCGACACCGTCGCGACAAATGACGAAATTTTCCCTGGTACGATTTTGGACTGTTAATTTTCTGTCCAACACTTCTTCAACCTGACATAATTGATGAGGAAATTAATTATTCGAATGCCTAAATGAAGGAATTTGGTTAAAATCTCGTGATCCCGGGTCTGTGCCCCGAGTCCAATTTCTGGGGCCGTTTCCAATCAACCTGCCAAATTTCGGCCCATTCCGACACCGTCGCGACAAATGACGAAATTGCTAAAATCCAGTGATCCTGGATCTGTAACCCGAGCCCAATTTCTAGGGCCATTTCCAATCAATCTTCCAAATTTTGGCCCATTACGACATCGTCGCGACAAATGACAAAATTGCCCCCGGTGCGGTTTTGCATTGTTAATTTTCTGTACAACAAATCTTCAACCTGACATAATTAATACGAAATTAATTATTAGGAGGCCTAAACGAAGGAATTTGGCTAATATCCCGTGATCTCGGATCTGCGCCCCCAGTCCAATTTCTGGGGCCATTTCCAATCAACCTGCCAAATTTCGGCCCATTCCGACACCATCTCGACAAATGACGAAATTACCCCTGGTACGATTTTGTGTTGTTAATTTTCTGTCGAACACTTCTTCAACCTGACATAATTAATGAGAAAATTAATTATTCGAAGGCCTAAACGAAGGAATTTGGCTAATATCCCGTGATCTCGGATCTGCGCCCCCAGTCCAATTTCTGGGGCCATTTCCAATCAACCTGCCAAATTTCGGCCCATTCAACCACCGTCGCAACAAATGACGAAATTTCCCATGGTACGATTTTTCTTTGTTAATTTTCTATCTAACACTTCTTTAGCCTGACATAATTAATACGGAGATTAATTATTTGGAGGTCTAAAAAAAGGAATATAGCTAAAATCCTGTGATCCCGGGTATGTGCCCCGACTCCAATTTCTCGAGCTGTTTCCAGTCAACCTGCAAAATTTTGACCAATTTCGACACCGTCGCGACAAATGACAAAATTGTCCCTGGTGCGGTTTTGCGTTGTTAATTCTCCGTCCAACACATCTTCAACCTGACATAATTAATATGAAAATTAATTATCCGGAGGCCTAAACGAAGGAATTTGGTTAAAATCCCGTGATCCCGGGTCTGTGCCCCGAGTCCAATTTCTGGGGCCGTTTCCAATCAACCTGCCAAATTTTCGCCCATTCCAACACCGTCGCGACAAATGTCGAAATTTCCCCTGGTGCGGTTTTGCGCTATTAATTTTCTGTCCGACACATCTTTAGCCTGACATAATCAATACGGAGATTAATTTTTTGGAGGTCTAAACAACAGAATTTGGCTAAAATCCCGTGATCCCGGGTATGTGCCCCGACTCCAATTTCTCGGGCCGTTTCCAATCAAACTGCCAAATTTCGGCCCATTCCGACACCGTCGAGACAAATGACGAAAATGCCCCTGGTGCAGTTTTTCTTTGTTAATTTTCTGTCCAACACTTCTTCGACCTGACATAATTATTACAGAAACTAATTATTCAAAGGCCTAAACGAAGGAATTTGGATAAAATCCCGTGATCTCGGACTGTACCCTGAGTCCAATTTTTGGGGCCGTTTCCAATCAACCTGCCAAATTCCGACCCATTTCGACACCGTCGTGACAAATGACAAAATTGCCCCTGGTACGGTTTTGCGTTGTTAATTTTTTGTCCAGCACATCTTCAACCCGACATAATTAATACGAAATTAGTTATTCGGAGGCCTTAAAGAAGGAATTTGGCTAAAATCCTGTGATCCCGAGTATGTGCCCCGAGTCCAATTTCTCAGGCCGTTTCCAATCAACCTGCCAAATTTTGGCCCAATCTGACACCATCGAGACAAATGAGGAAATTGCCCCTGGTACGATTTTGCGTTGTTAATTTTCTGTCCAACACTTCTTCAACCTGACATAATTGATGAGGAAACTAACTATTCGGAGGCTAAACGAAGGAATTTGGCTAAAATCTCGTGATCCCGAGTCTGTGCCCCGCGTCCAATTTCTCGGGCCGTTTCCAATCAACCTGCCAAATTTCGGCCCATTCCGACACCGTCGCGAAAAATGATGAAATTGCTAAAATCTTGTGATCCCGGGTCTGTACCTCGAGCCCAATTTCTGGGGCCGTTTCCAATCAATCTGCCAAATTTTGGCCCATTCCGACACCGTCGCGACAAACGACAAAATTGCCCCTAGTTCGGTTTTGCGTTGTTAATTTTCTGTACAACACATCTTCAACCTGACATAATTAATACGGAATTAATTATTCGGAGTCCTAAATAAACGAATTTGGCTAAAATCCCATGATCCCATGTATGTGCCCCGAGTCCAATTTATCGGGCCGTTTCCAATCAACCTGCAAAATTTCAGCCCATTCCGACACCGTCGCGACAAATGTCGAAATTGCCCCTGGTGCGATTTTGCGTTGTTAATTTTCTATCCAACACTTTTTCGACCTGACATAATTAATGAGGAAATTAATTATTCGGAGGCCTAAATGAAGGAATTTAGCTAAAATCTCGTGATTCGGGTCTGTGCCCCGAGTCCAATTTCTGGGGCCGTTTCCAATCAACCTGCCAAATTACGGCCCATTCCAACACCGTCGCGAGAAATGATGAAATTTTGTGCAATTTATCTTTGTTAATTTTCTATCCCACACTTCTTTAGCCTGACATAATTAATACATAGATTAATTATTCGGAGGTCTAAACAAAGGAATTTGGCTAAAATCCTGTGATCCCGGGCATGTGCCTCGACTCCAATTTCTCGGGCCGTTTCCAATCAACCTACCAAATTTCAGCCTATTCCGACACCATCGAGAAAAGTAACAAAATTACCCCTGGTGCGGTTTTGCGTATTTAATTCTTCGTCCAACACATCTTCAACCTGACATAATTAATACGATAATTAATTATTCGGAGGCCTAAACGGAGGAATTTGGCTAAAATCCCATGAACCCAGGTCTGTACTTCGAGTCCAATTTCTGAATCCGTTTCCAATCAACCCGCCAAATTTCGGCCCATTCCAACACCGTCGCGACAAATGACAAAATTTCCCCTGGTACGGTTTTTCTTTGTTAATTTTCCGTCCGATACATCTTTAGCCTGACATAATTAATTCGGAGATTAATTTTTCAGAGGTCTAAACAAAAGAATTTTGCAAAAATCCCGTGATCCCGGGTATGTGCCCTGACTCCAATTTCTCATGCCATTTCCAATCAACCTGCCAAATTTCGGCCCATTCCGAGACCATCGTGACAAATGACGAAATTGCCCCTGGTGCAGTTTTTCTTTGTTAATTTTCTGTTCAACACTTCTTCAACCTGACATAATTATTACAGAAATTAATTATTCAGAGGCCTAAACGAAGAAATTTTGCTAAAATCCAGTGATCCCGGGTCTGTGCCCCGAGTCCAATTTCTGGGCCCATTTCAAATCAACCTGCCAAATTTCGGCCTATTCCAACAACGTCGCGACAAATGACGAAATTGCTAAAATCTCACGATCCCGGGTCTATACCCCGAGCCCAATTTCTCGGCCGTTTCTAATCAATTTGCCAATTTCAGGCCCATTCCGACACCGTTGCGACAAATGACAAAATTGCCCCTGTTGCGATTTTGCGTTGTTAATTTTCTGTACAACACATCTTCAACCTGACATAATTAATATGGAATTAATTATTCGGAGGCCTAAAAGAAGGAATTTGGCTTAAATCCCGTGATCCCAGGTATGTGCCCCGAGCCTAATTTCTCGGGCCGTTTCCAATCAACCTGCCAAATTTCGGCCCATTCCTGCACCATCACGACAAATGACGAAATTACCCCTGGTACGGTTTTGTGTTGTCGATTTTCTATCCAACACTTCTTCAACCTGACATAATTAATGAGGAAATTAACTATTCGGAGGCCTAAACGAAGGAATTTGGCTAAAATCCCGTGATCTCGAGTCTGTGCCTCAAGTCCAATTTCTGGGGCTGTTTCCAATCAACCTGCCAAATTTCGGCCCATTCCGACATCATCTCGACAAATGATTAAATTGCCCCTGGTGCGGTTTTTCTTTGTTAATTTTCTATCCAACACTTTTTCAGCCTGAGATAATTAATACGAAAATTAATTATTCGGAGGCCGAAACGAAGGAATTTCGCTAAAATCCCGTGATCCTGGGTCTGTATCCCTAGCCTAATTTATAGGGCCATTTCCAATCAACCTGTCAAATTTCGGCCCATTCCGACGCCGTCGCGACAAATGACAAAATTGCCCCTGGTGTGGTTTTGCTTTGTTAATTTTCTGTCCAACACATCTTCATCCTGACATAATTAATACGAAAATTAATTATTCGGAGGCCTAAACAAAGGAATTTGGCTAAAATCCCGTCATCCCAGGTTCGTGCCCCGAGTCCAATTTCTAGGGCCGTTTCCAATCAACCTGCCAAATTTCGGTCCATTCCGATACCGTCGCGACAAATGACAAAATTGCCCCTTGTGCGGCTTTGCGTTGTTAATTCTCCATCCAACACATCTTCAACCTGACATAATTAATACAAAAATTAATTATTCGGAGGCCTAAATGAAGGAATTTGGCTAAAATCCCGTGATCCCGGGACTACGCCCTGAGTCCAATTTCTGAGGCCGTTTCCAATCAACCTGCCAAATTTCAACCCATTACGACACCGTCGCAACAAATGAAAAAATTTCCCCTGGTGTGGTTTTGCGTTGTTAATTTTCTGTCCAACACATCTTCAACCTGACATAATTAATACGGAAATTAGTTATTCGGATGCCTAAAGGAAGGAATTTGGCTAAAATCCCGTGATCCCGGGTATGTGCCCCGAGTCCAATTTCTTGGGTTGTTTCCAATCAACCTGCAGTTCACGACAAATGACGAAATTGCCCTTGGAGCGGTTTTTCCTTTTTAATTTTCTGCTCAACACATCTTCAACCTGACATAATTAATACGAAAATTAATTATTCGGAGGCCTAAGCGAAGGAATTTGGCTAAAATCCCGTGATCCTGGGTCCGTCCCCAAGTCCAATTTCTCGGGCCGTTTCCAATCAACCTTCCAAATTTTGGCCCATCCCGACACCGTCGCGACAAATGAAGAAATTGACCCTGGCGCGGTTTTTTTCTTTGTAAATTTTCTGTCCAACACTTCTTCTACCTGACATAATTATTGCGAAAATTAAATATTCGGAGGCCTAAACGAAGGAATTTGGCTAAAATCTCGTGATCCCAGGTCTGTCACCTGAGTCCAATTTCTGGAGTCGTTTCCAATCAACCTGCCAAATTTCGGCCCATTTCGACACCGTCGCGACAAATGACAAAATTGCCCCTGGTGCGATTTTGGTTGTTAATTTCCGTCCAACACATCTTCAACTTGACAAAATTAATACGAAAATTAATTATTCTGAGACCTAAACGAAGGAATTTGGCTAAAATCTCGTGATCCCGGGTATGTGCCCCAAGTCCAATTTCTGGGGCCGTTTCCAATCAACCTGCCAAATTTCGGCCCATTCCGACGTCGTAGCGACAAATGATGAAATTGCCCCTGGTGCAGTTTTGCGTTGTTAATTTTCTGTCCAACACTTCTTCAACCTGACATAATTAATACGAAAATTAATTATTCGGAGGCCTAAACAAAGGAATTTGGCGAAAATCCCGTGATCCTGGGTCTGTGCCCCGTGTCCAATTTCTGAGGTTGTTTCCAATCAACCTGCCAAATTTCGGCCCATCTCGACACCGTCGTGACAAATGACAAAATTGCCCCTGGTGTGATTTTTCTTTGTTAATTTTCTGTCCAATAATTAATACGAAAATTAATTATTCAGAGGCCTAATCGAGGCAATTTGGTAAAATCTCGTGATCCCTGGTCTGTGCCCCTAGTTCAATTTCTAAGGCTGTTTCCATTCAACCTAGCAAATTTCGGCCCATTTCGACATTGTCGCGACAAATGTCGAAATTACGCCGGGTGCGGTTTTTCTTTATTAATTTTCTGTCCAACACTTCTTCAACTTGACATAATTAATACGAAAATTAATTATTCGGATGCCTAAACGAAGGAATTTGGCTAAAATCCCGTTATCCCGAGTCTGTGCCCTGAGTCCAACTTCTGGGTCGTTTCAAATCAACTTACCAAATTTCGGCCCATTCCGACACTGTCGCAACAATTGACAAAATTACCGTTGGTGTGGTTTTGTGTTGTTAATTCTCTATCCAACACATCTTCAACCTGACATATTTAATACGAAAATTAATTAGTCGGAGGCCTAAACGAAGGAATTTGGCTAAAATCCTAAGATCTCGGGTCTATGCCCCGACCCCAATTTCTGGGGCCATTTCCAATCAACCACCCAAATTTCGGCCCATTCTGACACTGTCGTGACAAATGACGAAATTTTCCCTGGTGCGATTTTTCTCTGTTAATTTTCTCTCCAACACTTCTTCAGCCTAAAATAATTAACACGAAAATTAATTATTCGGAGGCCTAAACGAAGAAATTTAGCTAAAATCCCGTGATCTCGGGTCAATGCCTCGAGTCCAATTTCTTGGGCCGTTTCCAATCAACCTGTCAAATTTCGGCCCATTCCAACACCATCACGACAAATGACGAAATTTTCCCTGGTACGATTTTTCTTTGTTAATTTTCTGTCCAACACCTCTTTAGCCTGACATAATTAATACGGAGGTTAATTTTTCGGAGGTCTAAACAAAGGAATTTGACTAAAATCCTGTGATCCCGGGTCTGTGCCTCGACTCCAATTTCTCGGGCCGTTTCCAATGAACCTGCCAAATTTCGTCCCATTTCGACACCGTCGCGACAAATGATGAAATTTCCCCTGGTACAGCTTTTCTTTGTAAATTTTCTGTCCAACACTTCTTCAACTTGACATAATTATTACAAAAATTAACTATTCAGAGACCTAAACGAAGGAATTTGGCTAAAATCCCGTGATCCCGGGTTTGTACCCTGAGTCCAATTTTTGGGGCCGTTTCCAATCAACCTACCAAATATCGGTCCATTCCGACACCGTCGCGATAAATGACAAAATTGCCTCCAATGTGGTTTTGCGTTGTTAATTTTCTGTCCAACACATCTTCAACTTGACATAATTAATACGAAAATTAATTATTCGGAGGCCTAGACGAAGGAATTTGGCGAAAATCCCATGATCCAGGGTATGTGCCCCGACTCCAATTTCGCAGGCCGTTTCCTATCAACCTGCCAAATTTTGACCCATTCCGACACCGTCGCAACAAATGACGAAATTGCCCTTGGTGCGATTTCGCATTGTTATTTTTCTGTCTAACACTTCTTCAACCTAACATAATTAGTACGGAAATTAATTATTCGGAGGCGTAAACGAAGGAATTTGGCTAAAATCCCATGATCCCGGTTCTGTGCTCCGAGTCCAATATCTGGGGGCCGTTTCCAATGAACCTGCCAAATTTCGGTCCATTCCAACAACGTCTTGACAATTGACAAAATTGCCCCTGGTGCGGTTTTTCTTTGTTGATTTTCTGTCCGACACTTCTTCGGCCTAACATAATTAATATGAAAACTAATTATTCGTAGGCCTAAACGAGGGAATTTGGCTAAAATCCCATGATCCTAGGTTTGTGCCCCGAGTCCAATTTCTGGCGCCATTTCCAAAGAACCTGCCAAATTTTGGCCCATTCCAACAACGTCGTGACAAATGGCAAAATTGCCCCCGGTGCGATTTTTATTTGTTAATTTTTTGTCCTACACTTCTTCAGCCTTACATAATTAATACGAAAATTAATTATTCGGAGGCCTAAACGAGGGAATTTAGCTCAAATCCTGTGATCCCAGGTCTGTGCCCCGAGTCCAATTTCTGGGGCAGTTTCCATCAACCTGCCAAATTTCGGCCCATTCCGACACCATCGTGACAAATGTCTAAATTACCCCTGGTGCAGTTTTTCTTTGTTAATTTTCTGTCCAACACTTCTTCAACTCAACATAATTAATACGGAAATTAATTATTCAGAGGCCTAAACGAAGGAATTTGGCTAAAATCCCATTATCCTGGGTCCGTACCCCGAGTCCAATTTCTGGGGCCGTTTCCAATCAACCTGCCAAATTTCGGCCCATTCCGACACCGTAGCGAGAAATAAAAACACTGCCCTTGGTGCGGTTTTGCGTTGTTAATTCTCCATCCAACACATCTTCAACCTGACATAATTAAAATGAAAATTAATTATTCGGAGGCCTAAATGAAGGAATTTGGCTAAAATCCCGTGATCCCGGGTCTGTGCCCTGAGTCCAATTTTTGAGGCCGTTTCCAATCAACCGCCAAATTTCGGCCCATTCCAACACCGTCGCGACAAATGACAAAATTTCCCATGGTGTGGTTTTGCGTTGTTAATTTTCTGTCCAACACATCTTCAACCTGACATAATTAATACGGAAATTAATTATTCGAATGCCTAAATGAAGGAATTTGGCTTAAATCCCGTGATCCCGGGTATGTGCCCCGAGTCCAATTTCTCGGGCCATTTCCAATCAACCTGCCGTTCACGACAAATGACGAAATTACCCCTAGAGCGGTTTTTCTTTTTTAATTTTCTACCCAACACATCTTCAACCTGACATAATTAATACGAAAATTAATTATTCGGAGGCCTAAACGAGGGAATTTGGCTCAAATCCTGTGATCCCAGGTCTGTGCCCCGAGTCCAATTTCTGGGGCAGTTTCCATCAACCTGCCAAATTTCGGCCCATTCCGACACC
>NW_019239715.1:97978-103625 GCF_002742605.1 Olea europaea var. sylvestris
AAAAAAGGAATTTGGCTAAAATCCAGTGATTCCGGGTATGTGCCCCGACTCCAATTTCTCGGGCCGTTTCCAATCAACCTGCCAAATTTCGGCCCATTCCGACACCGTCACGACAAACGACAAAATTTCCCTTGGTATGGTTTTGCGTTGTTAATTTTCTGTCCAACACATCTTCAACCTGACATAATTAATACGGAAATTAATTATTCGGATGCCTAAACGAAGGAATTTGGCTTAAATCCCGTGATCCCGGGTATGTGCCCCGAGTCCAATTTCTCGGGCCGTTTCCAATCAACTTGCCGTTCACGACAAATGACGAAATGACCCTGGAGCGGTTTTTCTTTTTTAATTTTCTGCCCAACACATCTTCAACCTGACATAATTAATACGAAAATTAATTATTCGGAGGCCTAAACGAAGGAATTTGGCTAAAGTCCCGTGATCCTGGGTCTGTACCCCGAGTCCAATTTCTGGGGCCGTTTCCAATCAACCTGCCAAATTTCGGCCCATTCAAACACCGTCGAGACAAATGACGAAATTTCCCCTGGTGCGATTTTTATTTGTTAATTTTCTGTCCAACACTTCTTTAGCCTGACATAATTAAGATGGAGATTAATTTTTAGGAGGTCTAAACAAAGGAATATGGCTAAAATCCTGTGATCCCGAGTATGTGCCTCGACTCCAATTTCTCAAGCCGTTTCCAATCAACCTGACAAATTTCGGCCCGTTCCGACGTCGTCACAACAAATGACGAAATTGCCCCAGGTGCAGTTTTTCTTTGTAAATTTTCTGTCCAACACTTCTTCAACCTGACATAATTATTACAGAAATTAATTATTTAGAGGCCTAAACGAATGAATTTGGTTAAAATCCCATGATCCCGAGTATGTGCCTCGAGTCCAATTTCTCGGACCGTTTCCAATCAACCTGCCAAATTTCGGCCGATTCCGACACCGTCGCGACAAATGACGAAATTTTCCCTGGTGCGATTTTGCGTTGTTAATTTTCTGTCCAACACTTCTTCAACCTAACATAATTGATGAGGAAATTAATTATTCGGAGGCCTAAATGAAGGAATTTGGTTAAAATCTCGTGACCCCGGGTCTGTGCCCCGAGTTCAATTTCTGGGGCCGTTTCCATTCAACCTACCAAATTTCGACCCATTCCGACACCGTCACGATAAAGGACGAAATTGCTAAAATCTCGTGATCCTGGATCTGTACCCCGATCCCAATTTCTGGGGCCATTTCCAATCAATCTGCAAAATTTCGGCCCATTACGACACCGTGGCGACAAATGACATAATTGCCCCTGGTGCGATTTTGCGTTGTTAATTTTCAGTACAACAAATCTTCAACCTGACATAATTAATACGAAATTAATTATTAGGAGGCCTAAACGAAGGAATTTGGCAAAAATCCCGTGATCCCATTTATGTACCCCGAGCCCAATTTCTCGGGCCGTTTCCAATCAACCTACCAAATTTCGGCCCATTCCGACACCGTCGCGACAAATGACGAAATTACCCCTGGTGCGGTATTGTGTTCTTAATTTTCTATCCAACCCTTCTTGAACCTGACATAATTAATATGACGAAATTACCCCTGGTGCGGTATTGTGTTCTTAATTTTCTATCCAACCCTTCTTGAACCTGACATAATTAATATGACGAAATTACCCCTGGTGCGGTATTGTGTTCTTAATTTTCTATCCAACCCTTCTTGAACCTGACATAATTAATATGACGAAATTACCCCTGGTGCGGTATTGTGTTCTTAATTTTCTATCCAACCCTTCTTGAACCTGACATAATTAATATGACGAAATTACCCCTGGTGCGGTATTGTGTTCTTAATTTTCTATCCAACCCTTCTTGAACCTGACATAATTAATATGACGAAATTACCCCTGGTGCGGTATTGTGTTCTTAATTTTCTATCCAACCCTTCTTGAACCTGACATAATTAATATGACGAAATTACCCCTGGTGCGGTATTGTGTTCTTAATTTTCTATCCAACCCTTCTTGAACCTGACATAATTAATATGACGAAATTACCCCTGGTGCGGTATTGTGTTCTTAATTTTCTATCCAACCCTTCTTGAACCTGACATAATTAATATGACGAAATTACCCCTGGTGCGGTATTGTGTTCTTAATTTTCTATCCAACCCTTCTTGAACCTGACATAATTAATATGACGAAATTACCCCTGGTGCGGTATTGTGTTCTTAATTTTCTATCCAACCCTTCTTGAACCTGACATAATTAATATGACGAAATTACCCCTGGTGCGGTATTGTGTTCTTAATTTTCTATCCAACCCTTCTTGAACCTGACATAATTAATATGACGAAATTACCCCTGGTGCGGTATTGTGTTCTTAATTTTCTATCCAACCCTTCTTGAACCTGACATAATTAATATGACGAAATTACCCCTGGTGCGGTATTGTGTTCTTAATTTTCTATCCAACCCTTCTTGAACCTGACATAATTAATACGAAAATTAATTATTCAGAGGCCTAAACGAAGGAATTTGGCTAAAATCCCATTATCCCAGGTCCTTGCCCCGAGTCCAATTTCTGGGGCCGTTTCCAACCAACCTGCCAAATTTTGGCCCATTCCGACACCGTAGCGACAAAAGATAACATTGCCCCTGGTGCGGTTTTGCATTGTTAATTCTCCATCCAACACATCTTCAACCTGACATAATTAAAACGAAAATTAATTATTCGGAGGCCTAAACGAAAGAATTTGGCTAAAATCCTGTGATCCCGGGTTTGTACCCTGAGTCCAATTTCTGAGGCCGTTTCCAATCAACCTGCCAAATTTCGGCCCATTCCGACACCGTCGCGACAAATGTCAAAATTTCCCTTGGTGTGGTTTTGTGTTGTTAATTTTCTGTCCAACACATCTTCAACCTGACATGATTAATACGGAAATTAATTATTCGGATGCCTAAACGAAGGGATTTGGCTTAAATCCCGTGATCCCGGGTATGTGCCCCGAGTCCAATTTCTCGGGCCGTTTCCAATCAACCTGTCAAAGTTCGGCACTTTCCGATGTCGTCACGACAAATGACAAAATTTCTAAAATCTCGTGATCCCGGGTCTGTACCCCAAGCCCAATTTCTGGGGCCGTTTCCAATCAATCTGCCAAATTTTGCCCATTCCGACACCGTCGTGACAAACGACAAAATTGCCCCTGGTGCGATTTTGCGTTGTTAATTTTCTGCACAGCACATCTTCAGCCTGACATAATTAATACGGAATTAATTATTCGGAGGCCTAAATGAAGGAATTTGGCTAAAATCCCGTGATCCCAGGTATGTGCCCCGAGCCTTATTTCTCGGGCCGTTTCCAATCAACCTGCCAAATTTCGGCCCATTCCGACATTGTCGCAACAAATGACGAAATTACACCTGGTGCGGTTTTGCGTTGTTAATTTTCTGTCCAACACTTCTTCAACCTGAAATAATTAATGAGGAAATTAATTATTCGGAGGCCTAAATGAAAGAATTGGGCTAAAATCCCGTGATCCCGGGTTTGTGCCTCGAGTCTAATTTCTGGGGCCGTTTCCAATCAACCTGCCAAATTTCGACCCATTCCGACACCATCGCGACGAATGATGAAATTGCCCCTGGTGCGGTTTTTCTTTGTTAATTTTCTATCCAACACTTCTTCAGCCTGACATAATTAATACGGAAATTAATTATTCGGAGGCCTAAACGAAGGAATTTGGCTAAAATCCCGTGATCCTGGGTCTGTCACCGAGTCCAATTTCTGGGGCCGTTTCCAATCAGCCGACCAAAATTCAGCCCATTCCGATATCGTCGCGACAAATGACAAAATTGCCCCTGGTCCGATTTTGCGTTGTTAATTCTCTGTCCAGCAAATCTTCAACCTGACATAATTAATATGGAAATTAATTTTTTGAAGGACTAAACGAAGGAATTTGGCTAAAATCCCGTGATCCTGTGTCTGTGCACCGAGTCCAATTTCTGGGACAGTATCCAATCAACTGGCCAAATTTCGGCCCATTCCAATACCGTCGCGACAAATGATGAAATTATCCCTAGTGCAGTTTTTCTTTGTTAAATTTCTGTCCAACACTTCTTCAACCTGACATAATTAATACGGAAATTAATTATTCGGAGGCCTAAACGAAGGAATTTAGCTAAAATCCCGTGATCCCGGGTTTATATCCCAAGTCCAATTTCCCGAGCCGTTTCCAATCAACTTGCCAAATTTCGGCCATTTCGACACCGTCGCGACAAATGACAAAATTGCCACTGGTGCGATTTTGCGTTATTATTTTTCTGTCCTACACTTCTTCAACCTGACATAATTAATGAGGAAATTAATTATTCGGAGGCCTAAACAAAGGAATTTGGCTAAAATCCCATGATCCTAGATCTCTACCCCAAGTCCAATTTCTAGGGCCATTTCCAATCAACCTGCCAAATTTCGGCCCATTCCGACACCGTCGCGACAAATGACGAAATTTTCCCTGGTGCGGTTTTTCTCTGTTAAATTTTTTTCCAACATTTCTTCAACCTGACATAATTAATGCAGAAATTAATTTTTCGGAGGCCTAAACGAAGGAATTTGGCAAAAATCCCTTGATCCCGGGTCTGCGCCCTGAGTCCGATTACTCGGGCCGTTTCCAACCAACCTGGCAAATTTCAGCCCATTCCGACACCGTCGCGACAAATGACAAAATTGCCCCTGGTACGATTTTGCGTTCTTATTTTTCTGTCCAACAGTTCTTTAACCTGACATAATTAATGAGGAAATTAATTATTCGGAGGCCTAAACGGAGGAATTTGGCTAAAATCCGATGATCCTAGGTCTCTACCCCGAGTTCAATTTCTGGGGCCGTTTCCAATCAACCTGCCAAATTTCGGCCCATTCCGACACCATCGCGACGAATGATGAAATTGCCCCTGGTGCGGTTTTTCTTTGTTAATTTTCTATCCAACACTTCTTCAGCCTGACATAATTAATACGAAAATTAATTATTCGGAGGCCTAAACGAAGGAATTTGGCTAAAATCCCGTGATCCTGGGTCTGTCACCGAGTCCAATTTCTGGGGCCGTTTCCAATCAGCCGACCAAAATTCAGCCCATTCCGATATCGTCGCGACAAATGACAAAATTGCCCCTGGTCCAATTTTGCGTTGTTAATTCTCTGTCCAGCAAATCTTCAACCTGACATAATTAATATGGAAATTAATTTTTTGAAAGACTAAACGAAGGAATTTGGCTAAAATCCCATGATCCTGTGTCTGTGCACCGAGTCCAATTTCTGGGACAGTATCCAATCAACTGGCCAAATTTCGGCCCATTCCAATACCGTCGCGACAAATGATGAAATTATCCCTAGTGCAGTTTTTCTTTGTTAAATTTCTGTCCAACACTTCTTCAACCTGACATAATTAATACGGAAATTAATTATTCGGAGGCCTAAACGAAGGAATTTAGCTAAAATCCCGTGATCCCGGGTTTATATCCCAAGTCCAATTTCCCGAGCCGTTTCCAATCAACTTGCCAAATTTCGGCCATTTCGACACCGTCGCGACAAATGACAAAATTGCCACTGGTGCGATTTTGCGTTGTTATTTTTCTGTCCTACACTTCTTCAACC
>NW_019239715.1:104200-109630 GCF_002742605.1 Olea europaea var. sylvestris
AAATTGCCCCTGGTGCAGTTTTTCTTTGTTAATTTTCTATCCAACACTTCCTTAGCCTGACATAATTAATACGGAGATTAATTATTCGGAGGCCTAAACAAAGGAATTTGGCTAAAATCCTGTGATCCCAGGTCTGGGCCCCGAGTCCAATTTTTGGGGCTGTTTCCAATAAACCAGCCAAATTTCGGCCCATTCTGACACCGTCACGACAAATGACAAAATGGGCCCTGGAGCGATTTTGAGTTGTTAATTTTCTGTCCAACACATCTTCAACCTGACATAATTAATACGAAAATTAATTACCCGAAGGCCTAAACGCAGGAATTTGGCTAAAATCCCATGATCCCTGGTATGTGCCTCGACTCCAATTTCTCGGGCCATTTCCAATCAACCTACCAAATTTCGGCCCATTCCGACGACGTCACGACAAATGACGAAATTGCCCCCGGTGCAGTTTCACTTTGTAAATTTTCTGTCCAACACTTCTTCAACCTGACATAATTATTAGGGAAATTAATTATTCGGAGGCCTAAACGATGGAATTTGGCTAAAATCCCGTGATCCCGGGTCTGTACCCTAAGTCCAATTTCTAGGGTCATTTCCAATCAACCTGCCAAATTTCGGCCCATTCCGACACCGTTGCGACAAATGACAAAATTG
The DNA here is from genome assembly GCF_002742605.1 of Olea europaea var. sylvestris. NCBI lineage: Eukaryota > Viridiplantae > Streptophyta > Magnoliopsida > Lamiales > Oleaceae > Olea > Olea europaea. The sequence goes on from NW_019239715.1 coordinate 104,861, forward strand.
CCCCAGGTACAGTTTTGCGTTGTTAATTTTCTATCCAACACATCTTCAACCTGACATAATTAATACTGAATTTAATGTTTTGAAGGCCTAAACGAAGGAATTTGGCTAAAATCCCGTGATCTCAGGATTTGTGCCCCGAGTCCAATTTCTCGAGCTGTTTCCAATCAACCTACCAAATTTCGGCCCATTCCGACACTGTCGCGACTAATGACGAAATTGGCCCTGGTGCGGTTTTACGTTGTTAAATTTTTGTCCAACACTTCTTCAACTTGACATAATTAATGAGGAAATCAACTATTTGGAGGCCTAAACGTAGGAATTTGGCTAAAATCTCGTGATCCCAGGTCTGTACCCCGAGTCCAATTTCTGGGGCTGTTTCCAATCAACCAGCCAAATTTCGGCCCATTCAGACACCGTTGCGACAAATGACAAAATTGTGCCTGGTTCAGTTTTGCGTTGTTAATTTTCTATCCAACACATCTTCAACCAGACATAATTAACACGAAAATTAATTATTCGGAGGCCTAAATGAAGGAATTTGGCTAAAATCCCATAATCCCTGGCATGTACCCCGAGTCCAATTTCTCGGGCCGTTTCCAATTAACCTACCAAATTTCGGCCCATTCCGATACCGTTGCGACAAATGACGAAATTACCCCTGGTACAATTTTGCGTTGTTAATTTTTTGTCCAACACATCGTCAACCTGACATAATTAATACGAAAATATGTTATTCGGAGGCCTAAACGACGAAATTTGGCTAAAATCCCGTGATCCCGGGTTTCTGCAACGAGTCCAATTTCTCAGGCCGTTTCCAATCATCCTGCCAAACTTTGGCCCATTCCAACACCATCACCTCAAATGACAAAATTGCCCCTGGTGCGATTTTGCATTGTTAATTTTCTGTCAACACATCTTCAGCCTGACATAATTAATACGAAAATTAATTATTCGGAGGAGTAAACGCTGAAATTTGGCTAAAATCCCATGATCCCGAGTATGTGCCCTCGATTCCAATTTCTGGGGCCATTTCCAATCAACCTGTCAAATTTCGGCCCATTCCGACACCGTCGTGGCAAATGACAAAATTGCCCCTGGTGTGGTGTTGCGTTGTTAATTTTCTGTCCAACACATCTTCAACCTGACATAATTAATACGGAAATTAATTATTCAGAGGCCTAAATGATGGAATTTTCCTAAAATCTCGTGATCCCGGGTTTGTGCACCGAGTAAAATTTCTGGGGGCGTTTCTAATCAACCTACCAAATTTCGGCCCATTCCGACACCGTCGCAACAAATGATGAAATTTTCCCTGGTGCGGTTTTTCTCTGTTAATTTTCTGTCCAACACTTCTTCAGCCTGACATAATTAATACGGAAATTAATTATTCGGAGGCCTAAACGAAGGAATTTGTCTAAAATCCCGTGATCCCGGGTCTGTGCCCCGAGCCCAATTTCTTGGGCCGTTTCCAATCAACCTGCCAAATTTCTGCCAATTCTAACACCGTCGTGACAAATGACAACATTGCCCCCGGTGCGATTTTGCGTTGTTAATTTTCTGTCCAACACTTCTTTAACCTAACATAATTAATGAGGAAATTAATTATTCGGAGGCCTAAACGAAGGAATTTGGCTAAAATCCCATGATCTCGGGTCTCTACTCCGAGTCAAATTTCTGGGCCCGTTTCCAATCAACCTGTCAAATTCGGTCCATTCCGACACCGTCACGACAAATGACAAAATTGCCCCTGGTGTGGTTCTGCGTTGTTAATTTTCTGTCAACCACATCTACAACCTGACATAATTAATACGAAAATTAATTATTTGGAGGCCTAAACGAAGAAATTTGGCTAAAATCCCGTGATCTTGGGTATGTACCCCGAGTCCAATTTCTCGGGCCATTTCCAATCAACCTGCCGAATTTCGGCCCATTCCGACACCGTCGCGACAAATGAAAAAATTGCCCCTGGTGCTGTTTTGCGTTGTTAATTTTCTGTCCAACGCATCTTCAACCTGACATAATTAATACGAAAATTAATTAATCGGAGGCCTAAACCCAGGAATTTGGCTAAAATCCCATGATCTCGGGTATGTGCCTCAAGTCCAGTTCCTGGGCCATTTCCAATCAACCTGCCAAATTTCGGCCCATTCCGACACCGTCGTGACAAATGACGAAATTCCTGCTGGTGCTATTTTGCGTTGTTAATTTTCTGTCCAACACTTCTTCAGCCTAACATAATTAATATGGAAATTAATTATTCGGAGGCCTAAACGAAGGAATTTGGCTAAAATCTAGTGATCCCAGGTCCGTGCCCCAAGTCCAATTTCTTGGGTCATTTCCAATCAACCTGCCGAATTTCGGCCCATTCCGACGCCGGCGCGACAAATGACGAAATTGTCCATGGTGGGATTTTGCGTTGTTAATTTTCTGTCCAACACTTCTTCAACCTGACATAATTAATGAGGAAATTAATTATTCGGAGGCCTAAACGAAAAGAATTTGGCTAAAATCCTGTGATCCCGGGTTTCTACCCCGAGTCCAATTTCTGGGGCCACTTCCAATCAAATTGCCAAACTTCGGCCCATTCCGACATCGTCACGAAAAATGACAAAATTGCCCCTGGTACGATTTTGCGTTGTTAATTTTCTATCCAACACATCTTCAACCTGACATAATTAATACGAAAATTAATTATTCGGAGGCCTAAACGAAGGAATTTGGCTAAAATCCCGTGATCCCGGGTATGTGCCCCGAGTCCAACTTCTCGGGCCGTTTCCAATCAACCTGCCAAATTTCGACCCATTCCGACACCGTCGCGACAAATTACGAAATTGTCCCTGGTACGGTTTTCCGTCGTTAATTTTCTGTCCAATACATCTTCAACCTGACATAATTAATACGAAAATTAATTATTCGGAGGCTTAAATGCAGGAATTTGGCTGAAATCCCATGATCTCGGGTATGTGCCTCGACTCCAATTTCTCGGGCCATACCAACCAAAATTCGGCCCATTCCGACACCGTCGCGACAAATGAAGAAATTGCTCCTTCTGCGGTTTTGCGTTATTAATTTTCGGTCCAACACTTCTTCAACCTGACATAATTAGTACGAAAATTAATTATTCGGAGGTCTAAACGTAGGAATTTGGCTAAAATCCAATGATCCCGGGTATGTGCCCGACTCCAATTTCTTGGGCCGTTACCAATCAACCTGCAAATTTCGGTCCATTCCGACACCGTCGCCACAAAAGACGAAATAGCCCCTGGTGCAGTTTTTCTTTGTTAATTCTCTGTCCAACACTTCTTCAACCTGACATATTTATTACGGCAATTATTTATTCGGAGGCCTAAACGAAGGAACTTGGCTGAAATTTCGTGACCCCGGGTCTGTACCCTGAGTCCAATTTCTAGGGCCGTTTCCAATCAACCAGCCAAATTTTGGCCTATTCCGACACCGTCGCAACAAATGACAAAATTGCCACTAGTGCGATTTTGCGTTGTTAATTTTCTTTCCAACACTTCTTCAACGTGACATAATTAATGAGGAAATTAATTAATCAAAGGCCTAAATGTAGGAATTTGCCCAAAATCCCGTGATCCCGGGTCTCTACCACGAGTCCAATTTCTAGGGCCGTTTCTAATCAACCAGGCAAATTTTGGCCCATTCCGACTCCGTCGCGACAAATGACAAAATTGCCCCTGGTGTGGTTTTGCGTTGTTAATTTTCTATCCAACACTTCTTCAACCTGACATAATTAATGAGGAAATTAATTATTCGGAGGCCTAAATGAAGGAATTTGGCTAAAATCCCGTGACTCCTGGTCTCTACCTCGAGTCCGATTTCTGGGGCCGTTTCCATCCAACCTGCCAAATTTCGGTCCATTCCGACACCGTCCAGACAAATGACAAAATTGCCCTTGGTGCGGTTTGGTGTTGTTAATTTTCTGTCCAGCACTTCTTCAACCTGACATAATTAATGTGGAAATTAATTATTCGGAGGCCTAAACGAAGGAATTTGGCTAAAATCCCGTGATCCCAGTCTCTACCCCGAGTCCAATTTCTGGGACCGTTTCCAATCAACCTGCCAGATTTCGGCCCATTCTGACATCGTCGCGACAAATGACACAATGCCCCTGGTGCGGTTTTGCGTTGTTAATTTTCTGTCCAACACATCTTCAACCTAACATAATTAATACGAAAATTAATTATTCAGAGTCCTAAACAAAGGAATATGGCTAAAATCCCGTGATCTCGAGTATGTGCCCCGAGTCCAATTTCTCGGGCCGTTTCCAATCAACCTGCCAAATTTCAGCCGATTTCGACACCGTCGCGACAAATGACGAAATTGCCCATGGTGCGATTTAGAGTTGTTAATTTTATGTCCTGCACATCTTCAACCTGACATAATTAATAGAGAAATTTATTATTCAGAGGCCTAAACGAAGGAATTTGGCAAAAAATCCCGTGCTCACGGGTTTGTGCACCGAGTCCAATTTCTGGGGCCGTTTCAAATCAACCTACTAAATTTCGGCCCATTCCGACACCGTCGCGACAAATGACAAAATTTCCCCCGGTGCAGTTTTTCTCTATTAATTTTCTGTCCAACACTTCATCAGCCTGACATAATTAATACGAAAATTAATTATTCGAAGGCCTAAACGAAGGAATTTGGTTAAAATCCCGTGATCCCGAGTATGTGCCCTGAGTCCAATTTCTGGGGTCGTTTCCAATCAACCTGCCAAATTTCGGCCCATTCCGACACCGTTCGCGA
>NW_019239715.1:115932-118176 GCF_002742605.1 Olea europaea var. sylvestris
GGGCCGTTTCCAATCAACCTGCCAAATTTCGGCCCATTCCGACACCGTCGCGACAAATGACGAAATTGCCCATGGTGCGATTTAGGATTGTTAATTTTATGTCCAGCACATCTTCAACCTGACATAATTAATAGGGAAATTTATTATTCAGAAGCCTAAACGAAGGAATTTGGCTAAAATCCCGTGCTCACAGGACTGTGCACCGAGTCTAATTTCTGGGGCCATTTCCAATCAACCTACTAAATTTCGACCCATTCCGACACTGTCGCGACAAGTGACAAAATTTTCCCTGTTGCGGTTTTCTCTGTTATTTTTCTGTCCAACACTTCATCAGCCTGACATAATTAATACGGAAATTAATTACTCGGAGGCCTAAATGAAGGAACTTGGCTAAAATCCCGTGATCCCGAGTATGTACCCTGAGTCCAATTTCTGGGGTCGTTTCCAATCAACCTGCCAAATTTCTGCCCATTCCGACATCGTCGCGGCAAATGACGAAATTGCACCTGGTCTGATTTTACGTTGTTAATTTTCTGTTCAATACTTCTTAGACCTGACATAATTAATGAGGAAATTAATTATTCGGAGGCCTAAACAAAGGAATTTGGCTAAAATCCCATGATCCCGGGTCTTTACCTCGAGTCCAATTTCTGGGGCCGTTTCCAATCAACTTGCCAAATTTCGGCCCATTCCGACACCGTCGCGACAAATGACGAAATTGCCCCAGGTGCGGTTTTGTGTTTTTAATTTTCTGTCCAATACTTCTTCAACCTGACATACTTAATGAGGAAATTAATTATTCGGAGGCCTAAACAAAGGAGTTTGGCTAAAATCCCATGATCCCGGTCTCTACCCCGAGTCCAATTTCTGGGACCGTTTCCAATCAACCTGCCAAATTTTGGCCCATTCTGACATCGTCGCAACAAATAACAAAATGCCCTTGGTGCGGTTTTTCGTTGTTAATTTTCTGTCCAACACATCTTCAACCTGACATAATTAATGCGAAAATTAATTATTCGGAGTCCTAAACGAAGGAATATGGCAAAAATCCTGTGATCCCGAGTATGTGCCCCGAGTCCAATTTCTCGAGCCGTTTCCAATCAACCTGCCAAATTTCGGCCGATTCCGACACCGTCGCGACAAATGATGAAATTGCCCATGGTACGATTTAGAGTTGTTAATTTTATGTCCAGCACATCTTCAACCTGACATAATTAATAGGGAAATTTATTATTCGGAGGCCTAAACGAAGGAATTTGGCAAAAATCCCGTGCTCACAGGTCTGTGCACCGAGTCCAATTTCTGGGGCCATTTCCAATCAACCTGCTAAATTTCGGCCCATTCCGACACCGTCACGACAAATGACAAAATTTCCCCTGGTGCGGTTTTTCTCTATTTATTTTCTGTCCAACACTTCTTCAGCCTGACATAATTAATACGGAGATTAATTATTCGGAGGCCTAAATGAAGGAATTTGGCTAAAATCCCGTGATCCCGGGTATGTGCCCCGAGTCCAATTTCTCGGAACGTTTCCAATCAACTTGCCAAATTTCGGCCCATTCCGACACCGTCGCGACAAATGACGAAATTGCCCTTGGTTCGGTTTTGCGTTGTTAGTTTTCTGTCCAACACTTCTTCAGCCTAACATAATTAATACGAAAATTAATTATTCGGAGGCCTAAACGAATGAATTTGGCTAAAATCCCATGATCTCGGGTTTGTGCCCTGAGTCCAATTTCTTGGGCAGTTTCAAATCAACCTGCCAAACTTCGGCCCATTCCGACACCGTCGCGACAAATGATGAAACTGCCCCTGGTGCAGTTTTTCTTTGTTAATTTTCTGTCCAACACTTCTTCGGCCTAACATAATTAATACGAAAATTAATTATTCGGAGGCCTAAACGAATGAATTTGGCTAAAATCCCATGATCTCGGGTTTGTGCCCTGAGTCCAATTTCTTGGGCAGTTTCAAATCAACCTGCCAAACTTCGGCCCATTCCGACACCGTCGCGACAAATGATGAAACTGCCCCTGGTGCAGTTTTTCTTTGTTAATTTTCTGTCCAACACTTCTTCGGCCTAACATAATTAATACGAAAATTAATTATTCGGAAGCCAAAACGAAGGAATTTAGCTAAAATCCCGTGATCTCGGGTTTGTGCTCCGAGTCCAATTTCTCGGGCCGTTTCCAATCAACTTGCCAAATTTCGGCCCATTCCGACACCGTCGCGACAAATGACGAAATT
>NW_019239716.1:0-1816 GCF_002742605.1 Olea europaea var. sylvestris
GTTTGCACACGGTGTTTGCTTTGGGCCCATAGGAACTTTTTGGAAATGTAGCGACCGTTTTGGATTGCACTCACCACATCATCGTCACGTACGAGGGATTTCGGCCATTTTTCGAAAGAATGACCTCTTGCATATTTTGAACGCCTGGATTGTCGGCGTACGAAGAATTGGGGGTAACTTTTGCACACAGTGTCCGTTTTGGGCCCATAAGAACTTTTTGGAAATGCAGCAATCGTTTTGGATTGAACTCACCACTTCGTCGTGACGTACGAGGGATTTTGGCCATTCTTGGAAAGAAGGAGCGCTTGTATATTTGGAACGCTTGGAGAGTCGACGGACGAAGAATTGAGCGTAACTTTTGCACACGGTGTCCGCTATGGGCCCATAAGAACTTTTTTGGAAATGTAGCGACCATTTTGGATTGAACTCACCACTTCGTCGTGACGTACGAGGGATTTTGGCCATTCTTGGAAAGAAGGAGCGCTTGTATATTTGGAGCGCTTGTATATTTGGAACGCTTGGAGAGTCGACGGACGAAGAATTGAGCGTAACTTTTGCACACGGTGTCCGCTATGGGCCCATAAGAACTTTTTTGGAAATGTAGCGACCATTTTGGATTGAACTCACCACTTCGTCGTGACGTATGAAGGATTTTGGCCATTTTTTGAAAGAATGAGCACTCGCATATTTGAAACGCTTGGATTGTCGGCGTACGAAGAATTGAGCGTAACTTTTGTACACAGTGTCCGTTTTGGGCCCATAAGAACTTTTTGGAAATGTAGCGACCATTTTGGACTGAACTCACCACGTCGTCGTGACGTACGAGGGATTTTGGCCATTCTTTGAAAGAAGGAGCGCTTGTATATTTGGAACGCTTGGAGAGTCGGCGGACGAAGATTTGAGTGTAACTTTTGCACACGGTGTCCGCTTTGGGCCCATAAGAACTTTTTGGAAAGTAGCGACCGTTTTGGATTGAACTCACCACTTCGTCGTGACGTATGAAGGATTTTGGCCATTCTTCGAATGAGCACTTGTATATTTAGAATGCTTGGAGTGTCGACGGACGAAGAATTGGGCACAACTTTTGCACACGGTGTCCGTTTTGGGCCCATAAGAACTTTTTGGAAATGTAGCAATCCTTTTGGATTGAACTCACCACTTCGTCGTGACGTATGAAGGATTTTGGCCATTCTTCGAATGAGCACTTGTATATTTAGAATGCTTGGAGTGTCGACGGACGAAGAATTGGGCGTAACTTTTGCACACAGTGTCCGTTTTGGGCCCATAAGAACTTTTTGGAAATGTAGCAATCCTTTTGGATTGAACTCACCACTTCGTCGTGACGTATGAAGGATTTTGGCCATTCTTCGAATGAGCACTTGTATATTTAGAATGCTTGGAGTGTCGACGGACGAAGAATTGGGCGTAACTTTTGCACACAGTGTCCGTTTTGGGCCCATAAGAACTTTTTGGAAATGTAGCGACCGTTTTGGATTGCACTCACCACTTCATCGTGACGTATGAGGGATTTCAGCTATTTTTTGTAAGATTGAGCGCTTGCATATTTGGAACTCTTGGATTGTCGGCGTACGAAGAATTGAGCGTAACTTTTGCACACAGTGTCCGTTTTGGGCCCATAAGAACTTTTTGGAAATGTAGCAATCCTTTTGGATTGAACTCACCACTTCGTCGTGATGTACGAGGGATTTTGGCCATTCTTCGAAAGAATGAATGCTTGTATATTTAGAACGCTTGGAGAGTCGGCGGACGAAGAATTGAGCGTAAGTTTGCACACGGTGTTTGCTTTGGGCCCATA
>NW_019239717.1:0-1816 GCF_002742605.1 Olea europaea var. sylvestris
ATCGTTTGGGGGTTTCTCAATTGCCATTACGTGGTTCTAATTAGGGATTTGGGTTGTTTATTTGGAGGAGGAGAGTATAAAGTTCTCTCTCTTTTTTTTTGGAACGTATTTAATACGTGATTAAATGTTTTAATTAGTTTTAATAGTACTTTTTAAAACTCTTATTTTCGGGGGGTGGGGGGGTATATGGTCTAATTTTCCCATATTAAATTGAATAAATGTTCTTATTTGTCATGGACATTTGATTAACAATTTGTGAGTTTTAAATTGTGTTACAGACTTTGCACCTGTTTGGCCCCCATTAACTTTAATTCCATTACATTTCATTTCATTTTTCTCTCTTCTATTTTCAACCACACAATCTTCCATAAAATAATATTACACGTAAATTGAAATTTTTTCTTTATTTTCAACCACTCATTTTTCAAAAAAACACTATTCCACCCATTAATTTTTCTACAAAATGGGGGCCAAACGAGGGCTCTATAAACAATGTCACTGCCTTTAACAAATGCATGAGATCATCTTCCATTAGTAAGACTTATTTGTGGCATCTTAAACTTGGTCAGGTTAACCTTAATAAAATTCAAATATCTTGGAAGGGTTGGTCCCTTTTAGTGAAATAAAGGTGGAATCTCAATCTATATATGAATCCTATTTGGAATGTAAAAGGACCAAGACACCCTTTACCTCTAAAGGGCATATGGCCAAGTCTTGAAATTAGTGCATTCTGATAAGTAGATCAAGTAGTGTCCAGGATATTGGTATAAGTACTTCATTACTTTCACGGTTACTTAAGATGCAAATATGTATTCTTGATGGCTTGCAAGTTTGAAGTCCTTGAAAAGTTCAAGAATTCAGGGCTAAAGCAGGAAAACAATTATGTAATAACAAAAAGATAGTCTGATTAGATCAAGGTGGATATAATCTAACCAATGACTTTAGAACATATTTACCAGAGAGTGCGATTCTAAACCAATTGGAGTACACTAGGCTCACCTCAGCAGGACAATTAGAGAGGAGAAACATGAGTTTAGTGGACATGGTCAGATTTAAGATAAGCTTCTTCACTATTACAAAATCCTTTCGGGACATGCTCTACAAATTTCAAAGTACTTATTGTTTATCCCTAAGATACCTTTGAAGTTGTAGATTGGGCATAAGCCTAATTTAAAACACATTCAGATATAAGGATTCTACACACGTGTTGAGGAAAAACACGAATAAGATGAAATCAAGATCATAAATATGCATATTTGTAGGATATTCTATAGGAATAAGAGGATATTACTTCTATAGTCCTTAGGACTATCTATTTGTGAGTACAAATGCAACTTTCTTAGAAAACAAGTATATAAAAGAACATGAATCCAAAAACAATGTTCTTTTGGATGTGAAAATGTTCTGAGCTCATCAGATCAACACTTCCACACTAAAACTACTCAAATTAACCATGTTTCTTACACCAATAGACCTTTAAAGCAAGACTGACCATCGATGATTTTACCCAATGAGAAGACATCGATTACGAGAAAATCTTTTCACTTATCGCCATATTTAAGTTTATAAGAATCCTCTTATCCATTGATTCTCACTTTGATTATAAGGTGTTGCTTATACTTCATTACTAAATGGGAAAGTTGATTAAAGCTTATATACGATGCAACCACATGATTTTATCAAGAAGGGCCAAGAGCATAAAGTAAGCAAATTGAAGAAGTGTATTTATGGACTGTTAGGTATTTTAGTGATGCCCAAACAACCTCCTAGGCAATGATGACAAACCGAGACCCGTTCGTTTCATAGGCTTTAAGCC
>NW_019239718.1:0-1816 GCF_002742605.1 Olea europaea var. sylvestris
TTATTGGCTCAATTCCAATCGAATTACACTAGCAATTAGCCGAAAACGAACAAACCCGACGTTATCATGAAATCAAAAATCACCTTTCATTGGCTCGATTCCAATATAATTAGACTAGCAATTCCTCGAAAACGATCAAACCCGAAGTTTTCATGAAATCAAAAACCACTTTTCATTGGCTCGATACCAATCGAATTAGACCAGCAATTAGCCAAAAAGAACAAAACCGAAGTTATCACTAAATAAAAAACCACTTTTCATTGGCTCGATTCCAATCGAATTAGACTAGCATTTCTCCAAAAATGAAGAAACCCAAAGTTATCATGAAATCAAAAACCACTTTTCATTGGCTCGATTCCAATCGAATTGGACTAGCAATTTGCCGAAAGTGATCAAACCCGAAATCATCATGAAAATCGAAAACCACTTTTCATTGGCTCGATTCCAAATGAATTAGACTAGCAATTTTTTGAAAACGATCAAACCCGAAGTAAATCAAAAGCCAGTTTTTATTTGCTCGATTCCAATCGAATTAGACTAGCAATTCCCCGAAAATGGTCAAACCCAAAGTTATCGTGAAAGCAAAAACCACTTTTCATTGGCTCGATTCCAATCGAATTGGACTACCAACTTGCCGAAATTGATCAAACCCGAAGTTATCATGAAATCGAAAACCACTTTTCATTGGCTCGATTCCAATCGAATTAGACTAGCAATTCCCCGAAAATGGTCAAACCCAAAGTTATCGTGAAAGCAAAAACCACTTTTCATTGGCGCGATTCCAATCGAATTTGACTATCAATTCGCCAAAAATGAAAAAACCCAAAGTTATCGTGAAAGCAAAAACCACTTTTCATTGGCGCGATTCCAATCGAATTTGACTATCAATTCGCCAAAAATGAAAAAACCCAAAGTTATCGTGAAAGCAAAAACCACTTTTCATTGGCGCGATTCCAATCGAATTTGACTATCAATTCGCCAAAAATGAAAAAACCCAAAGTTATCGTGAAAGCAAAAACCACTTTTCATTGGCGCGATTCCAATCGAATTTGACTATCAATTCGCCAAAAATGAAAAAACCCAAAGTTATCGTGAAAGCAAAAACCACTTTTCATTGGCTCGATTCCAACCGAATTAGACTAGCAATTTTTCGAAAACGATCAAACCCGTAGTTATCATGAAATCGAAAGCCACTTTTTATTTGTGCGATTCCAACCGAATTAGACTAGGAATTCCCCGAAAATGGTCAAACCCAAAGCTATCTTGAAATCAAAAACCACTTTTCAATGGCTCGATTCCGATCAAATTGGACTACCAACTTGCCGAAATTGATCAAAACCGAAGTTATCGTGAAATCGAAAACTACTTTTCATTGGCTCGATTCCAACTGAATTAGACTAGAAATTTTTCGAAAACGATCAAACCAGAAGTTATCATGAAATCGGAAGCCACTTTTTATTGGCTTGATTCCAACCGAATTAGAGTAGCGATTTGCCGAAAATGATCAAACCCGAAGTTATCATGAAATCAAAAACCACTTTTTATTGGCTCAATTCCAATCGAATTACACTAGCAATTAGCCGAAAACGAACAAACCCGACGTTATCATGAAATCAAATATCACTTTTCATTAGCTCGATTCCAATCGAATTAGATTGGCAATTCGCAAAAATGATCAAACTCGAAGTTATCATGAAATCAAAAACCACTTTTCATTTGCTTGATTCCAATCAAATTGGACTCGCAATTTGCCGAAATTGATCAAACCCGAAGTTATCATGAAATCGAAAACCACTTTTCATTGGCTCGATTCCAA
>NW_019239719.1:0-1816 GCF_002742605.1 Olea europaea var. sylvestris
GCTCCACTGAAATTGCAATCCCAATTTAGATGCCACTAGATGATTGATTAATTAAAAGATGAAATTAAATGAGTCATTTAATTTTACCTATTAATTAATGTCACATTTGCGCCACATATATTGAGATTACAATTAGCATTACTCTAAATTTTTAGATTAATGTTGTATAGCTTCATTGGTGTTATTACCCTAATCTAAATGGCACTAATAAATATCATTAAATAAAATGTTCAATTAAATGAATCACATAATTTTACCTTTTATTGAACCTATCACATAATGTTACATAAATTAGTGCCAGATAGCATTGTTCAAGTTTTTAATTAAGAATTTTAATAAAAATGAAGTATCAAATTTTGATTTTGAAATTTGCAAACTCGAATACATAGGCCAACACACAATTGATAATTGAATTGTTTGATTCACGAACTTCAAAATGTATCCGCCCATAAAATTATTGTAATTACTCACTTTGAGCCCAACAAAATAAATTTGATATAAATACATATTGAATATTTATAGAATAAATGAATGAATGAATAATAATAATAATAATAATAATAATTTCTTTTTGTTTATTAATATATGATATTTACAAAATTATTCCCAATTGATTATTGATTGAGCACAAAGAACACCCAAATGATTCAATTTTATTTGTAATTATTAGTCAACAACTCAGATAAGATTGGTTTAAATAATTGGTTAGTCAAACCTAGCTAGCTACCAAACATTATTTTATTTAAAAAATTAAAACAATTGCGGAAATTTACTTTTTATTTCAATCAATCATCATATTTAACTGAGTGACTAATCTAAGACAAAACAAAAGAAATAAAATTCGATGATTAATATGAAACTTCCCGACTACTTGTATTTTTTTAACCCAATGGAATATTCAAGTAATGTGCACTAACAATAAAACTGAAGATAAAGCTTTGAAAATTGAATCAATCAGAGCCCAACATTTAACCATTAAAGTCACTTGAAATCATATTCTGAAAAGTCAAAGACACTTTTGAATTACTTTTATAAATTTCTAAAAGTACATTATCTGATTAAAGGAGGTTTCAGATAAAAACTTAGACAGTATCCACTTTTCAATGGAAGGCCAAACAATCTAACAGATGCAAAACTGTAACTAACGGACTCTGTTATTTGCTGACTGCAATAACAGCCAATAAGTGAATACATCTCAAAACCTCCAATAAATTATGCTTTCTTTATATATATATTTTTAAAACTCATTTAAACAGTTAGGGATAGCAACGAGGAGGGGTGGGTCGGAGTTGGGGCAACCTATCCCACCCCACGACGTTCATTCGATGGATCTATAATGAATATTTCATATCCCCCTTTTCTTTTCGCATAATTTTGCTCTCGCCCTCGTCTTGCCGGGTAATTTTCCGTCCCGTACTTGCCCTAATACTCGTTTAAGGCAGGGTGGAGTCTTTGCCACGTTTAGTACCTTTTTAATTTTATTTTTCCCATTTATTAAAGTAAGACAATAATATGCTTATTAAATTTTTTAATTAATTTATTTATTTTTAAAAGTTAAATTATTTAAATATATTTGGTAAACTAAGGTTTTTATTTTTTTAATTGTTTTTCATATTCTTTGGATAATCTTAGTTGGTTAAAAGCATTGAATTCATAAATATAAAAAAAAAGTGTTAATCTCCGCCTCGTCCCAGACTTGAAAAAACCATAAAATTGAAGACAAAGTTATCTTTAACGAACTTGACACTTAATTTACACAAAAACCATAAAAATGAATACCTCTTTTTTTTTTTTTTTTTTTTTTCTTTTTCTTTTT
>NW_019239720.1:0-1816 GCF_002742605.1 Olea europaea var. sylvestris
GCAGGCGTGCGAAGAATTGATCGTAACTTTTGCACACGGTGTCCATTTTGGGCCCATACGTACTTTTTGGAAATGTAGCGACCATTTTGATTGAACTCACAACTTATTCGTGACGTTCGAGGGACTTCGACCATTTTTCGAAAGAATGAGCACCTTTATATTTGGAACGCTTGGATAGTCGGCTTACGAAGAATTGAGCGTAACTTTTACACTCTGTGTCCGTTTTTGGCCCATAAGTACTTTTTGGAAATGTAGCGACCGTTTTGGATTGAACTCACAACTTCTTCGTGACGTTCGAGGGATTTCGACCATTTTTCGAAACAATGAGCACTTTTATATTTGGAACGCTTGGATAGTCAGCGTGCGAAGAATTGAGCGTAACTTTTGCACAGGGTGTCCGTTTTTGACCCATAAGTACTTTTTGGATATGTAGCGACCGTTTTGGATTGAACTCACAACTTTGTCGTGACGTTCGAGGGATTTCGGTGATTTTTTGAAAGAATGATCACTTTTATATTTGGAACGCTTGGATAGTCGGCATGCGAAGAATTGAGAAAACTTTTGCACACGGCGTCCGTTTTGGGCCCATAAGTACTTTTTGGAAATGTAGCGACTGTTTTGTATTGAACTCACAACTTCATCGTGACATTCGAGGGATTTCAGCCATTTTTTGAAAGATGTAGCACTTTTATATTTGGGATGTTAGGATAGTCGGCCTGCGAACAATTAAGCGTAACTTTTACACACGGTGTCCGTTTTTGGCCCCTAAGTACTTTTTAGAAATGTAGCGACCGTTTTGGATTGAACTCACAACTTCTTCGTGACGTTAGAGGGATTTCGACCATTTTTTGAAAGAATGAGCACTTTTATATTTGGAACGCTTGGATAGTCGGCGTATGAAGAATTGGGCGTAACTTTTGCACACGGTGTCTGTTTTTGGCCCATAAGTACTTTTTAGAAATGTAGCAACCGTTTTCGATTGAACTCACAACTTCATCGTGACGTTCAAGGGATTTCAGCCATTTTTTCAAAGAATGAGCACTTTTATATTTGGAATGCTTGGATAGTCGACGTGCGAAGAATTGAGCGTCACTTTTGCACCCGGCGTCCGTTTTGGGCCCATAAGTACTCTTTGGAAATGTAGCGACCGTTTTCGATTGACCTCACAACTTCGTCGTGACGTTCGAGGGATTTCAGCCATTTTTGAAAGATGTAGCACTTTTATATTTGGAATGCTTGGATAGTCGACGTGCGAAGAATTAAGCGTAACTTTTGCACACGGGGTCCGTTTTTGGCCCATAAGTACTTTTAGGAAATGTAGCGACCGTTTTCGATTGACCTCACAACTTCGTCGTGACGTTCGAGGGATTTCAGCCATTTTTGAAAGATGTAGCACTTTTATATTTGGAATGCTTGGATAGTCGACGTGCGAAGAATTAAGCGTAACTTTTGCACACGGGGTCCGTTTTTGGCCCATAAGTACTTTTAGGAAATGTAGCGACCGTTTTCGATTGACCTCACAACTTCGTCGTGACGTTCGAGGGATTTCAGCCATTTTTGAAAGATGTAGCACTTTTATATTTGGAATGCTTGGATAGTCGACGTGCGAAGAATTGAGCGTCACTTTTGCACCCGGCGTCCGTTTTGGGCCCATGAGTACTTTTTGGAAATGTAGCGACCGTTTTGGATTGAACTCACAACTTCTTCATGACTTTCTTGGAATTTTGACCATTTTTCGAAAGAATGAGCAATTTTATATTTGGAATGCTTGGATAGTCGGTGGACAAAGAATTGAGCGTAACGTTTGCACACGGTG
>NW_019239721.1:0-1816 GCF_002742605.1 Olea europaea var. sylvestris
TACACTAACTGAAAGAAACAGTAAAATATTAGAATACAACAACAATAACAAAGTTAAGCCTTATCACGATTGTACTTGGGCTTGGCTACATGATTCCTTCACTTTCACTCTGTTCCATATAGCACTGAACATGTCTGAATGTCATGAAATCAAATCTTTTACAGAAGCTGTATAATTGCAAACTGACTTACAATTGTTGATGCTTGTTCTTTCCACTCTGAAAAGCTGACCGTGAAGATTGTCATCAGGTGTTCATAGTCACTGTTGCACCTGGAGATGTGGTGGTTACAGGAACTGATGGCTTGTTTGATAACTTGTATAATAAGGAGATAGCAGTTGTTGTGGCAGATGCTGCCAGAGATGGCCTTAGCCCAGATGCTACCGCACAAAAGATTGCAGCTTTTGCACGCCTACGATCTTTAGACAGGAAACAGCAAACTCCATTCTCCACTGCAGCACAAGAAGCTGGATATTCTTATTATGGTGGTAAACTTGATGACCTAACATTTGTTGTTTCATACGTCTCTTTTTAAACTAGTCTTGATAATTTTGCACAATTAGATCGTGTCTGTATCTGAATATTCCAATTTCATTTAATTTTGTCTCCTGCAACACATTTTATGAGGTTCCCATAAAGAACCTTAGAGTTTTGTTTATGCTTTTGGCTGAGAAGTGAAAGTCATCTCTTTTAAGGATTCATCTATTGCGCCTAAATGATCTTCTCTTTGCCCTTGATCTATAATGCAAACCAAATCATTAGTGAACAGGACAATAGTTCACGTAGAAAGATTTGGCTCAGTCGGTTTCTTCATCGTAATCTTGATTATCTTGCCATCCTCGAACCTATACATATGAGAATTCATTAAAGTTGTCTTCATTTAAAAGCTGCACCTCGCCATCTACTTTCTGTCATTGCTCCACCTTAATTTGGAGCATCTCAGCTTGAGCTTTAGGCTGCAGTCAGTTTTCCCATAATGTTTGACATGCTAGACAAAACTGGACTGGATACAAGTAAGAGAAGTTACCCAAGTTCATTCATGGTTTTTGCAACTCTGTCGTGGACTGTAAATTCAAGATGCTAAACAAAGTTGAATACTCGTTCAGTTAAAAACTTGAGAACAGTTTCATAGATGCCAGTTCAGAAGCTCAAAAAAATAAAAAATAAAATATATATATTTGGAAAGTCATAATTTTCTAAGCATAAGAAGAAAAAGAAATATCTCTTCATACTTCTCCACTTCATCTAAAACATCATCAGTCAAATTCCCATACTCTTCATGTGGTACTATCGTTCTCATTCTTTCATCATCTACTTTGTATTCTTGAATCCAAGATCCGGATGCAGATCATAAACAAGGTGAAGTACCAAAATAAAACACTGATTGGATTGAAACTAAGATATTACTACGAATGAATTATGCATTGGGAATGAATGCAGGAATTAAACTTAGTCATTGCTATAATACGAAGATACAAAGTTATTCGATTGCAGGAAGGTGGTTAGACCGAGTTCATAAGCACGGTAATACATTACAAAAGCTTATTACAGGAAATTTCAAAAAAAGGAAAAAAATGAGGACAGTACATTTATTTATCTCAAACACATCTGAAAACTCTGAAGGATCATCACCAAGAAAACCACCTCTTAGTCTTATACTTTAAGCCTCCTCTTTTCCTCATTGTTATCCATATACTTGTTGGCCGCTGCTTCCGCCACCTCCTTGTTGCCTTGCTGCTTCCTCCTCCCTTTGTGCCTCCTCCTGTTGTTTTCTTTCTTGCTCAGCTGCCTGCTCTTCCTCACCCCTTCCTGGTTGCT
>NW_019239722.1:0-1815 GCF_002742605.1 Olea europaea var. sylvestris
CCCCCTATGCCGATGCTGAAGTCATTGATGCTGTAGCAGTAGTGTCGTGACAGTGCTGACGAACTACAATGCAATGCTGCAGCGAACTCTCAGCATTCATGATGCTAGCAAATAGTTAAAAAATGAAAAAAAAAAATTCAAAAAAGTGACAATTACAAAAAAAGTGACAAAAAATTCAAAAAATGACAGTATTTTTTTCTTATAAAATGCAATTGAAGAAAAGTGACAGACACTAAAAAAAATGTTATAAAAATTCAAAAAAATTGACAAGTACTAAAAAAATGACCAAAATAAAAAAAAAAATTGACATAAATTTAATTTAAAAAATTTATGTAATTTAAAAAAGTTACACATATTAAAAAAAAAAGTGACAAAACATAAGAAAGTGACAATTAGAAAAAAGTGACACAAACTCAAAAAATGTGACAAACTCTCAAAAAGTGACTAAATTCAAAAAATGACAAACACTTGTTGGATAATCAGTATCTATTTTACTCTGTTAAGACTTTTGGTAGAAGTTTAGAAATAACAACAGTAGTCTATTTGTTTGATCTAAGATGAGATAAAGGTAAAATTATTCAATTTCACACATCGATAGCATTCATGTATTCAATATAGTAATGATCGATCTCATATGTAAATAATCACATGATCAATGTATATATAATCAATTTTTAGACAGAAAAATTGCTTGAATGCATAAATGGAGTTTTATGAGTGAGATGATGTTAACCTTAGCTCCAGTGACGGCAAGTTCATGCTTCACCCGTTTTTCCACCACAGGTGCAAAATTTCTAGCAATTTGAACACACAGGTCAGCAGTCTTCGGGACTGGATGTAATAACTCAAGTGACACCGAGGCAGTTTCCTTCACATCTAAACCTTCACTGCGCTTACTATATTATATTCTACTGTGGCTCCGACGAAGCCGACGAGTGAGTTGTTTTCTTCTTCATCGGTGTAATTACATTGTTTGCAAGGGTTGTTTTGGGAAAGTAAGCACAGAAGGAGAGTTCAAAGCATAGTGAATCCTCTCTCTTCTGGAATGCGAATTGGGGATCTAATTTGGGATTGGGGGGGGGGGGTTGGAACTTAAGACGTATATATTAGGTAGTAAATATTTTTTTTTTCCTTAAAATTGCATTATTCAATTTTGTTAATTTAATAGAGTAGTGGGCCTAACTTACCCTTTAGCTTTTTTGCTTTGGGTTTGGACTAGTTTGGGTTTTAATATGGGCTCATACATTTACAAAAAAAGGAACTTGGATTTGAGTGTGAGGTAGCTGACCCCACTATCCCCATATTAGATCTGCCCTTGCCTATGGATGCATTAAATGCCACAATTTATTTTTGTTTAATATCATAAATAACATAATCAACCATTCCTTAATGTATGATTGCTTAAGGCATGGCCAAACCCAATACAAGTTGTGCCATAGGCGGACCAGTCCCTACAGTCAGGCCACGCCAATTGTAGTGATGACTATAGCCATGGGCCGTGTTGGTTAGCACACCTAAAAAATTTGCTTGTGCCTCCTCAACCTACCATAGCGATTTAGATACTCCAATTTACTCCTGATTGAGATGACTAAGAGAAAGACTCTGTTAACCTTCCATAAGAGCATTTCCATGCTCAAAAGGTGAGGAGACTTCATCATTGTCTTCAAATGGGCAATCAAGCAAAGACACTCGATTGAAATATTCCATCTGTTTATTTCCCCTTTTTTTTTCCTGCTATTTTTTAATGATCATCAAGTTAGAAAAACTATTTCGATAACCAACAAAGTTTGAGCCATTGTACAATAAATTAGATTC
>NW_019239723.1:0-1815 GCF_002742605.1 Olea europaea var. sylvestris
GATCCAGGGTTTGTGCCCCAAGTCCAATTTCTAGGGTCGTTTATAATCAACCTGCCAAATTTTGGCCCATTCCGACATCGTCACGAAAAATGACAAAATTGCCCCTAGTGCAGTTTTTATTTGTTAATTTTCTGTGCAGCACTTCTTCAACCTGACATAATTAATAAGGAAATTAATTATTTGGAGGCCCAAACGAAGGAATTTGGCTAAAATCCCATGATCTCAGGTCTGTGCTCCGAGTTCAAATTTGGGGGCCATTTCCATTCAACGTGCTAAATTTTGGCCCATTCCGACACCATCGCGAAAAATGACAAAATTTTCCCTGGTGCGATTTTGCTTTGTTAATTTTCTATCCTGCAGTTCTTCGACCTTACATAATTAATAAGGAAATTAATTATTCGGAGGACCAAACGAAGGAATTTGGCTAAAATCTCGGGATCCCCGGTCTGTGCCGCAAGTCCAATTTTGCGGCCCGTTTCCAATCAACCTGCCCAATTTCGGCCCATTCCGACACCATCGCGACAAATGACAAAACTCCCCCTGGTGCGATTTTGCTTTGTTAATTTTCTGTCCAGCACTTCTTCAACCTGACATAATTAACAGGGAAATTAATTATTCGGAGGCCGAAACGAAGGAATTTGGCTAAAATCTCGGGATCCCCGGTCTGTGCCGCAAGTCCAATTTTGCGGCCCGTTTCCAATCAACCTGCCAAATTTCGGCCCATTCCGACACCATCGCGACAAATGACAAAATTACCCCTGGTGCGATTTTGCTTTGTTAATTTTCTATCCTGCAGTTCTTCGACCTTACATAATTAATAAGGAAATTAATTATTCGGAGGACCAAACGAAGGAATTTGGCTAAAATCCCGTGATCCCAAGTCTGTGCCCCGCGTCCAATTTTGCGGGCTGTTTCCAATCAATCCGCCAAATTTTGGCTCATTCTGACACCATCGCGAAAAATGATAAAATTGCCCCTGGTGCGGTTTTGCTTTGTTGATTTTCTGTCCTACACTTCTTCAACTTATCATAATTAATAAGGAAATTAATTATTCGGAAGGCCAAACGATGGAATTTGGCTAAAATCCCAATTTCGCGGGCCGTTTCCAATCAATCTGCCAAATTTCAGCCCATTCTGACACCGCCACGACAAATGACAAAATTTCCCCTACTGCGGCTTTGCTTTGTTAATTTTCTGTCCAACACTTCTTGAACCTCACATAATTAATAAGGACATGAATTATTCGGAGGCCAAAACGAAGGAATTTGACTAAAATCCCATCATCCCGAGTCTGTGCCCCGAGTCCAATTTCGCGGGACGTTTCCAATCAACCTACCAAATTTCAACCCATTCCGACACCGTCGCGACAAATGACAAAATCGCCCCTGGTGCGATTTTTTTGTTAATTTTCTGTCCAACACTTCTTCAACTTGACATAATTAATACGGAAATTAATTATTCGGAGGCCCAAATGAAGAATTTGGCTAAAATCCTGTGATCCCGGGTCTGTGCCCCGAGTCCAATTTCGCGGGCAATTTCCAATCAACCGGCCAAATTTTGGCCCACTCCGACATCGTCGCGCCAAATGACAAAATTACCCCTGATGCGGTTTTGCTTTGATAATTTTTCGTCCAACACTTCTTCAACCTGACTTAATTAATAAGACAATTAATTATTTAGAGGCCCAAACGAAGGAGTTTGGCTGAAATCCTATGATCCCAGGTATGTGCCCCGAGTCTAATTTCGCGGGTTGTTTCCAATCAACCTATGAAATTTTGGCCCATTCCGACACCGTCGCGACAAATGACAAAATTG
>NW_019239724.1:0-1815 GCF_002742605.1 Olea europaea var. sylvestris
AACTGGTTTATATATGGTCACATTTTATGAAGTGTAATCTCGTATGGTATAAAATGATCTTCTACATGCAATGTCACGAAATATAAATATTATGGACCCAATTAACATCTCGAACCATTTTAAGTTAAACTAAATTTATAAGGGTGTCAAAATCTGTCGAGCTGTCTCAAGTTTGGGCACCAACACGTAAGGATGACAATTTGGCTCGTCAGCTTGAGTTGTCTGTGACTTGGCTCGAAAAAGCCCGAGCTAACCTAGTAGGCTCGTAAAAAAATGAAACTGCAGCCTGCTACAGGCAGCACAAAGCTGCTTGCAAAAGGTAACAGTGGCTGCCTGCTACTTATTATAATACAAAAAACGTGAGCTAGCTAGGTTCGGCTCGAGTCTGAAAAATGTCTGCACTATTTTACTTGAGCCGAGCCTTAAATTTCTGTTTGCGAGTCGGCTCGGCTTGATTCGTTGACATTCCTATCAACGAGAAAAAATATGGTCTAGGTTCATCCTAGTCCGGTCCACGATGGGCAGCATCATGGTGGGCCAACTTTTCAAGTTTTGGATTCTCAAGCCCATATTCACGCCCTCCAACCCATTTATAGGGCTCATCGTTTTCCAAAACCAAAATCCATTGAAGGATCCTTACCTTTGGAAGCAATAATATATCATACCGCTTAATAAGTATTTCAACGAACTTAGTGAAATTTAGTACTCGTTTGGGCCCCGTTATTTTTAAAATATATTTTTCTCTCTATTATTTTTAATTAGACATTCTTCAATAAAATAGTTATTACACGAAAATCCAAAATTTACCCTTATTTTTCACTACACATTCTCCATCAAAATACCATTCCAAAATATATTTTCATTAAAAAAAAAAAAGAAAAGAGCTCAAAAAAGCTCTTAAAGTTCAATGACTATAAGTTATTTGGACTCAATCCATCAATTTCAACACTATTCAAGGAACCCGACCCGTCGATAGGTCTTGTACACCCTTTTAACTAGGTTTACAATCAGGTCTTCTAAACCTCTCTAGTCATTAAAAATTTTATTTTATATATTCACAACTTAGAACGTCACGATTCAAGAGGACCCATTTATGATGCACGAGATCACCCCCTTTCATTCCGAGTCAAGAGAGTAATCATGAGGAACATGCCAACATCTAACAATATGCTTCTATGTGAAACAAGTGTCAAAAGTTACGTTGGAAAGAGTATTTGTTTTAATTATCAATATATTAAAAAGTTTCAACTCTATTACAACAACGAATATTTAATATTCATGGGACATGTACCGTCCTCATATATTTTTTTTTATCACATTTTTACCCTTATCTTTTCATTAATTAACTTTTATCATCGTACTTCGAAATGGGACAAAAAATTTAGTAGCAATTTTTTATTTATTATTATTATTACTTTTTTTTTTTTGCTCATTCAAAAAAACATCAAACAAACAAGTCTTTTTACTCTCAATTAACTGAATTTTTGGATAAAAATCATTAAATTGTGCTAATTAATGAAAAGTTCATGCTAAAAATACGGTAAAAAAAGTTGAAGATATAAGTGTGACCATGAATAAAGGTCATGAACCTTTCACAAAATTAAAATGTGATGATTTTAACACGTTTAACCTAAATAATTTGATCAACATACATGCTCTTATTATAGGTACAAAGAGGACCAAATTTTACATCAACTTTGAATCATTTTCCCATTTTCCCATGAATATAGAACCCATATGGGAAAATGACTTCTCTAATTAATTATTTGATGATTGATCCAAATGAAATAATAGTAAATATAACAAACTTTTATA
>NW_019239725.1:0-1815 GCF_002742605.1 Olea europaea var. sylvestris
CAATCCAAAACGGCCGCTACATTTCCAAAAATTACTTATGGGCCCAAAACGGACAACGTGTGCAAAAGTTACGCTCAATTCTTATTTACACGACTCTCAAAGCGTTCCAAATATGCAAGTGCTCGTTCTTTCGAAAAATGGCCGAAATCTCTCATACGTCACGACGAAGTTGTGAGTTCAATCCAAAACGAACGCTACATTTCCAGAAAGAACTTATGGGCCCAAAACGGAAAACGTTTGCAAAAGTTACGCTCAATTCTTCTTACGCCGACCCTCCAAGCGTTCCAAATATACAAGTGCTCATTCTTTCGAAAAATGGCCGAAATCCCTCATACGTCACGACGAAGTTGTGAGTTCAATCCAAAACGGTCGCTACATTTCCAAAAAGTGCTTACGGTCCCAAAACGGACAACGTGTGTAAAAGTTACGCTCAATTCTTCTTACGCCGACTATCCAAGCGTTCCAAATATGCAAGTGCTCATTCTATCGATAAATGGCCGAAATAACTCATACGACACGACGAAGTTGTGGGTTCAATCCAAAACGGCCGCTACATTTCCAAAAAGTACTTATGGGCCCAAAACGGACAACGTGTGCAAAAGTTACGCTCAATTCTTCTTACGCCGACTCTCCAAGCGTTCCAAATATTCAAGTGCTCGTTCATTCAAAAAATGGCTAAAATCCATCATACGTCACGACGAAGTGGTGAGTTCAATCCAAAACGGACGCTACATTTCCAAAAAGTACTTACGGTACAAAAACGGACAACGTGTGCAAAAGTTACGCTCAATTCTTCTTACGTCGACTCTCCAAGCGTTCCAAATATGCAAGTGCTCATTCTATCGAAAAATGGCCGAAATAACTCATACGACACGACGTAGTTGTGAGTTCAATCCAAAACGGTTGCTACATTTCCAAAAAGTTCTTACGGTCCCAAAACGGACAACGTGTGCAAAAGTTACGCTCAATTCTTCTTACGCCGACTCTCCAAGCGTTCCAAATATACAAGTGCTCATTCTTTCAAAAAATGGCCGAAATCCCTCGAACGTCACGACGAAGTTGTGAGTTCAATCCAAAACGGCCGCTACATTTCCAAAAAGTACTTATGGGCCCAAATCGGACAACGTGTGCAAAAGTTACGCTCAATTCTTCGTACGTCGACAATCCGAGCGTTCCAAATATAGAAGTGCTCGTTCTTTCAAAAAATGGCCGAAATCCCTCGAACGTCACGACGAAGTTGTGAGTTCAATCCAAAACGGCCGCTACATTTCCAAAAAGTACTTATGGGCCCAAATCGGACAACGTGTGCAAAAGTTACGCTCAATTCTTCTTACGCCGACCCTCCAAGCTTTCCAAATATGTAAGTGCTCATTCTATCGAAAAATGGTCGGACTAACTCATACGATACGGTGAAGTTGTGAGTTCAATCCAAAACGATCGCTACATTTCCAAAAAGTACTTATGGGCCCAAAATGGGCAACGTGTGCGAAAGTTACGCTCAATTCTTCTTACGCCGACCTTCCAAGCGTTCCAAATATGCAAGTGCTCATTCTATCGAAAAATGGCCAGACTAACTCATATGACACGACGAAGTTGTGAGTTCAATCCAAAACGGTCGCTACATTTCCAAAAAGTACTTACGGTCCAAAAACGGACAACGTGTGCAAAAGTTACGCTCAATTCTTTTTACGCCGACCCTCCAAGCGTCCCAAATATACAAGTGCTCATTCTTTCGAAAAATGGCCGAAATAACTCATACGACACGACGAAGTTGTGAGTTCAATCCAAAACGGCCGCTACATTTCCAAAAATTAC
>NW_019239726.1:0-2970 GCF_002742605.1 Olea europaea var. sylvestris
ACTTTGGGATTGCATATCAAATTACTTCCATAATTAACTTATTATTCCATCATAAGGAATAACTGAATATGCTTGAAATCAAAATTTATTCCACAAGCAATTTTTATGTCATTATATTCAATTTTAGCATGATTTATATTGGTAAAACATGTAATCTATTCAGTTAATCCTTGATTTTAGCATAAGCAATTTTTTAATATTATGCAGCCTCACGTCTTGCTAATTTTTCTGATATTCCCAAATTGAAGGGTGATAACTATAAAGTATTCATTGAAAGAACTCTTCTCCATTTAGGGTGGATGGATATTGATTATACTATTAGGAAATACTAACCACTTGAAATCACTGATCCAACATTACATCAGACATTGTGCTTTATGAAAAATTGGAGTGATCTGATCGCCTCAGCATGATGTTCATAAAAAATAAAATTTCTATTGGTATACGTGGTTCCATCGATTAGCATGACAAGGTCGAGGACTTGAAAAATGCCATTGATGATCAATTCATCACTTCAAATAAAGCATTAGTAAGCACCTTTATAATGAAGTTTTCATCTTTAAAGCTCAGGAGTGTGAAAGGTGTGCGGGAGGACATCATATAGATGAGAGACATTACGAGTCAACTTAAGAAACTCGAGGTAGAAATGTCTGAATCCTTCATTGTGCATTATATCTTGAATACTATCCCACAACAGTACGAACCTTTTAAACTCTCGTACAACACACATAAGTATAAATGGTCAATAAATGAATTAATAATTATGTGTGTTCAAGAAAATATAATGCTAATAATGGAACAACGTGAAAATGTAATGTTGACTACAACTCATTGGAAGAGAAAGGCTCAAACAAATCAGAATAGGAAAGGTGAGATACCACGCCAAGTTGATATCAAGAAAGAAGCCACATCTTGTTTCTACAAAAAGAAGGGACACGAGATGAAAGGTTATGCCAAATTCAAGAAATGGCTGGACTATAAAGGTAATCTAACCTTATTTGTTTGCTATGAATCTAATTGGTTAATGTAAATATTAAAACCTAGTGGATTGACTCTATATCTATAATTCATATTGCAAACTCCTTGCAAGGTATGCAAAACCAAATAAAGTCAGTGGGAAGTGAACAAAATATCTTATTCAAAAACAAGATAGGTTCAAATGTGGAGGCTATAAGAACATGTATTTTAACTTTGAGTAGTGGCTTTGGTTTGAAATTAGATATGGCCTTTATGTTCCAAATTTTTTATGAAACTTGATTTCTATTTTTAGACTTGTACCATTGGGATATTTTTTTTTAAATTTTTCAAACACGTCATTCAATTTATTGTGCAATTTTGATTGTATTGGGAATTGCATTTTGTCTGATGGTCTTCATGCATTAATTTACAAAAAAATATCACTTATAATTTAATGCATGTTCAAATTGGCACTAACCGATGTAATATTAATGAACACTCTTTTATGTTGTTGCATCGGAGATTAGGAAATATCTTTATAGATAGAATTAAAAGATTAGTAAATGATGGGATACATAGAACTCTAGATTTCACTAATTTTGATACATGTGTGGATTGCATTAAGGAAAAATAGACCAACAAGTTCAAGAAAGATGTCAATAGGAGTTCGAACATATTAGAAATCATACATACTAATATATGTAGTCCAAACATAGACTCACGTGGTCAGAAATATTTCATCACCATTATTGATGATTACTCACAATATATGTATCTCTACTTGCTTCATAATAGGAGCGAAGTACTAGATGTCTTTAAAGCCTTTAAGGTTGAAGTAGAGAAACAATGTGAGAAGCAGATTAAGATTGTATGATCAAATAAAGGTAGAGAATATTATGATTGATACACAGATGGACAAACATTTGGTCTGTTTTCTAAGTTCCTTCAATAGCATGGGTTAGTAGTCCAATACATCATGCCTGGTTTACCAAACCAGAATGGTATGACGGAAAAAAGAAATAGAACATTATTGGATATGGTGTGAAGCATGCTTAGTAACTTCAATCTTCTTAAATCATTGTAGACAGAAGCACTTAAGATGGTAGCATATATATTAGATCGAGTTCCAACTAAGGCCGTCCCAAAGACACCATTTATATTATTGAAAGGTTGGAAACTAACACTACACCTCTACACATTTTATAATATTTAAATATGGCATTCTTGTTGATAATGATGTAAAATAAAACCGAGTTTCATTTATACATTATATAATAGCATTTATTGAAAGGGCAAGTGATAAGTGTGTTTTTCAACACTTATTTAATATTTAAATAAGCTTAAATATTGATTAAATGATCGAGTTTCGACTTACAATTCTATAATTATTGCTTTGTGGTAAAATATCACCCCAAAGAAATAAAACAATGCAAAGAGGAGGACAAAAGGACCAAAATTGTGCAAAATTATGAAGTTGGGGACCAAAGTGAACAATTTTCAAAAGTAAGGACTTTGTGTTGCAATTTATGAGGGCAAAACTGATATAAAAGTCAAAATCTAAGGACCAAATTGCACAAGATCAAAGTTGAGGGACCTAATGTGAAATTATATTGGGACTTGGCTACAAAAAAGGGGAAAAATAAGAAGAAAGGACAATGACTGCGGTTGGCAGAGAGTTGACTTTTAAAATACGGGGACCATTTTGTGTTATTTTTAAACTTCAGGGTCCCTGGAGCAATTCAATAGGGTTTATAATTGAAAAAAAGCAGCCTGCGACGAATTGGCTATTTTCTGGCTGGGCTTCTTCATTTTTTTTTCTTTTCTTTTATTTTTATTTTGATTTACTTGTAAATTTGGAGGCAAAATTGACAGCACAAGGAGAATACATATAAGGATTTGGAGAAAAATTTGGGAAAGTCATAGCCAAGCTTCAAAAAGGAGTTTTATCTATAACTTTATATTTTCTCAATTATTTTGTCATATTTGTAATGCACTGTCATAAACATTCTTCTT
>NW_019239726.1:3574-91855 GCF_002742605.1 Olea europaea var. sylvestris
TTCTTCTTATCATTTATATAACATGGGATAAGTTTTATTGTTAGGATTTATGATTGAAGTTAATCTAGTTCTAGTTCATTTTAATATTTGCCTTTTAATATTAAAATGCTTATTTTCATGCGTATTTATTATTGTGTTGAATGTCTTTCATTTATTTGGTCATTAAGTGATTGAGTTTAGTGATTTGTGCATCGTTCAAAAAAATTGTACATTTTTTACCAAATAGTAAATACCATAGGTTTATTTGTATAGGAGATAGAAATATACTCCTAACCCTCGGTGGCCCATTGAGCTATTTTCAAAATGATTTAATGTGGTTATTTGGTTTTAATCGACATAGAGATATAGTAAATTAAATCAATCAATTAGAGTTAATTGTGCTTGAGAAAGATAATTAGCCAAAATTGAAAAATCGAATCTAATCTCGTAAATGAATAATTTATTAATTGGCTAGTAGAAAAATTAATTAGCCGACGATTAAGCAAGACCATGAGTCCCCACCACATTTTCCTTCCAAAATTCCCAAGTGTTTATATTTTCCTATTTTGTAGATTTTTAGTTAATTTTCTTATTTCAAATTAATTTTAATTGTGTGTGTTTCTTTTTATTGTTAGAATTAAATTAATTAAAATTGTGTAATCGAAAGTAAACATTTCTCAAAGGATTAACAATTCAGAATCTAAAAGTCCACTTTATTATTATTTTGAATTCGACCCGTGTACTTGCGGTTTATAATTTTAGCGAACAAGTTTTTGGTGTCGTTTTTGAGGAATGTTTTTACTTTGATTACCACTTTAGTTAATTTTAGTTTTAACAATTTATTTTAATTTATTTTCAATTGCTTTTATTTTTGTATACTTTGGCTAACTCCCATAGTTTTAATCTATCATGTGTTGTCATTCTCTCATTATAATCTTCAGCTACATTTGCATTATTCCGATATTGGTAAAGTAAAAAAAAAAAATTGCAATGTCTAATATCTACGATGATTATGGATTTATGCCTGAAGGTCCAAGATGTGAAATTTGTCAAGCGATACATTGTATATGGCAATACTTGTATTCATGCGATGCCTCAATGTTGAAACTTCTTTGGTTTAAACAATATTTGAAATGTCAAAAACAAGCACTAGACAACTTTGATGTATGTTACATGCTTGTTGGAGATTATGTACTTAACGATTTGGACAAGGACATCAAATCTTTGGGAGATGGTCCTCTTTTTTAAAAGAGAAGGTACTTGCTAAATATTACGATGAACTTGTTAAGTTGGATGAAGAAGACATGCTTGTAGGAGATTATACATATTGGGATAGATTTCAAAAGTGGGGTATAATCTACTCGACAAAGTTAATAGGAAAGACTTGCCATTGCCCGTAAAGTTTCATGGCGGAAGCCATTTAATCCAAAGATGAGTCAACTATTGAAGAGCTTAAAGAAAATGACAAATTAATCACAATGGAGATATACGAGGATGTAGCAATCAATGAGGAGGAAATCAACTTACATTCTTCTGACTTAGTTGATTGCCAATATATTAATTTTGTGATTAAGCCCAGTGAGGAGATAGAAATTTTCATAGTTGAATTTGATGAAATAGGCAAGTCATATTATATGGAAATGCGGAATATTGAGTTTTGGAGATCTTATAAAGAGTGGAGCAAAACCAAAAGAAGAAAAATGGGCAAGGCATCTAAAGCTTTTTTTAGGTGCCTGTGATTTAATTGTCATAGTCTAGCTAAAGACTATAAAAAACCACTTGTTGGGTGGCAACCTAATTTTCTAACTTTTAAGTTTTTTATTTACTTTATGTATTTTAATGCTTTCATTTAATTAGCTACCATTTTTTGTAGTTAATTTTTTAAGTCCCGCATATCCATGGTTTCTCACATGTTTGGGGGTAAATTATTATACAAGAAGGTCACCTTTGTAGTTAATTTTTTAAGTCCCGCATATCCATGGTTTCTCACATGTTTGGGGGTAAATTATTATACAAGAAGGTCACCTGCCCAAATTCATCTAAAGCATCACAAGTCCAATTCAAGCATTGGTACCTCTTCATAAATGTCCAACCCGGAAGGTTTCATTATTCATTCTTCTTCTTTTTATCTTGTTCTTTACATATTGAGGACAATGTGTGATTTAATTTTGGGGGTGATTGTGCTTAAATTGTTTTGATCTCATATTGATATCTTAGATAGCCTTGCTATCTTTGGATGTGTTGATGTTTAAATTTTTTATTGATTGTGATATGTGGCCAAATATGCTATTTGTGCCCAAAAAATTTTCAAAAATTGCTTATCCATTGTATGATCTTGAATTTCCTTGAGCACAATATTCATGATTAATTTTTATCTAGATGTGGAAAATTTTGATTGATGGAGAAAGTTTTGAATTGGTAGAACTAGATTGTGAGTTGCTTGAAAATTTATATCAACCTTTCTCTATCACTTAACCATATTGTGAGATAAGTTTGGAGTGGTCGAGCTGGTGAAGGATATTATCTAGAAGCGTGTTGATTCCATGCATGTTGAAAATATTTGTGTGGAGAGTTTTTTGCAAGTATTAGGTATCGACCATATACTAGGGATATAAGCCCCAGGTATTTTATTGTGCTTAAAAGAATGATATTGCACTTCCTGAATCTGAGGTCTCATTTTGTAGTCATTTTTACTAGAGTTATTATGTTTGGGGTATCTCAAAATTCGGTACCCTATGGTCTAACTAACCGGGGAGCTATCGGCCTAAAGCTCTTTACAAGGGTAGAAAAGAAAGCTTAAAGGAGTAAGGTAAAACATAAGATTTAATTGAAAAAGAAAAAATGCTATTGTGCAATTGTATTTGATATTAGGGCTTGGATAACTAGTGAAATTCAATTACTTAGTATAAGTTTAAATGTGAAGACACTCATTAGTAGAGAATCATCACGTGACTAGATGTTGAGATTGTCGGCTAGACCTAAAGAGTGGGAAAAGAAATGGGCGATTGGAAAGCAACCTTTAGATTTATACGTCGGAAAAAAGAAGAATTATATCTATTTGTGGAGTGTAATCTCATGAGTGGGAAAGAAAATATTTGACCATAAAGAGTCAAATTGGAGTCAATTTGAAATTTTCTTCCTTCTTTCTTCCTAATTTAGATGATAACTGAAAGTGACTATGCGCGTGCGCGTACACCGATCTTTACATTGGATAAAATTAAATAGTTTTTGTTAATATTAATTTGAGCATGTTTGTGAATTGATTATACAATTTTATACTCTTGGATATTTTTGGCAAGCTATCTAATGTATTGATCATTATCATATTTGCTTGATTGTGTAGATAATCTTACTCCGGACGAGTACGAACTTAAGTTTGGGGGTATTTGATAAGTGTATTTTTGCACACGTATTTAATAACTAAATAGGCTTAAATATTGATTAAAGAAGCGAATTTCTACTCACCATTCCCCATTTGTAGGTAAAATCACCTAAGGAAATATAATATTGCAAAAAGGAGAAGAAAATGATAAAAAGTATGCAAAATTGTCAAGTTGGAGACCAAAGTGCACAAGTGCCAAAAGTTGAGGACTTTGGGCTACAATTTAAGTGTGGAAAATTGATATAAAAGTCAAAATCTAATAACCAAATTATATAAGATCAAAGTTGAGGGACCTGACATGGATTATTTGGGGACTTGACTGCAAAATAAAAAAGAAAAAAAAAAGAAGGAAAAAAAAGGGAAATGGTTGCACTTGGCGCCTTGGCGCTACTTTTAAAATATGGGGACCATTTTGTATTATTTCCAAACTTCAGGGGCTTGTTGCCATTTTTCTAAGGTTTATAATTAAAAGGGTAACCTATGACGAACTTGGTTGTTTTCCAGCTAGGCTTCTTCTCTTCTTCTTTTTTCATTTTTCTTTCTTTTCTTTTCCTTTTATTTTTCTTTTGATTTACTTGTAAATCTGGAGGCAAAACAAAGAGCACAAAGAGAATACATCTAAAGATTTAGAGAAATATTTAGGAAAGTCATAGCCAAGCTTCAAAAATGGGTTTTATATATAACTTTGTATTTTCTCAATTATTTTGTCATATTTGCAATACATTATCATAAATATCTCCTTTCTATCATTTATATAATAGGGGCTAAGTTTTATTGTTGGGATCTATGGTTGAAGTTAACCTAGCTTTAATTAGTTTTAATATTTGTTTTTTAATGTTAAAATGTTTATTTTCATGTGTTTTCAGTATTGTGTTGAATGTCTTTCATTTATTTTGCCATTAAGTGATTGAGTTTAGTGATTGGTATATTGTTTAAGAAAAGATTGTACATTTCTAATCAAATGGTAAATACCCTATTATAGGAAATAGAGATATAACTCTAATATTAGGTGACTCATTGAGATATTTTTCACAAAGATTTAATGTGGTTGTTTGGTGTTAATCGACATAATGATGCAGTAGATTAAATTAATTAATTAGGGATAATTTCACTCGAGAGAGGTAATTAGCTAAAATTGAAAAATTCCTAACATTGTAAACGAGTAATTTATTAATTGGCTAGTGAAAAAATTAATTAACTAATGGTTAAGCGAATCCATGAATCTTAACCACGTTTTCCTCCCAAAATTTTCAATTGTTTATATTTTCATATTTTGTAAATTTTTAGTTAATTTCCTTATTTCAAATTTAATTTAAATTGTGTGTGTCTCGTTTTTAATATTGTTAGAATTAAATTAACTAAACTTGTGTGATCAAAAATAAACAATTCTCGAGGGATCGATAACTCAGACTCAAAAAATCCACTTTATTACTTGAAATTGACCCATGCACTTGCACTCGCAGTTTATATTTTTAACGAATACGAAGCCCAAATTGCTTCCCTCCATGTTTTACCCAAATATTGAATCCCACTTTTTATACCCTATTTTGTTCATTCCCTAAATTTCTTTCATGTGTTTCTACTCTCTTCCCTACTTCTCTCTCTTTTCCCTTCCAAATCATTCATTCTTTCTTTCTTTTTTCTCCAGCAAATCATCCTTCATCACCATGGATTCATTTCGAAATTTTTAACTTTTGCTTGCTAATTCTATCCTTTTCTTTGTTCTGAAATTTTTGGTTCAATAGTGAAAGAAAAATTCGAAGCATCTACGGTTTGAATCAGGAGATTTGTGGAAATTGTTTCTCCTTCATTTCCTTAAGAAGATAAAAAGAAAATTTCTTTTTTGGGTTAGTAAATATAATGCAACAAAAAGTTTGAGTTCGAGTTTGATTATATAACTCTTTATTTTGTCAAGTGTTATATGTTATTCCTTGTTTTGATGGGGTATAGGCGACGTCAAATTTTGTAAAATTTATTTTGCTATTTATATAGGTTTGTGATGAAGGTGAGTTTGATAGGTTCATCTATTCTGCTAGTTCCATTGTTATCTCATTTCAATGATTTCTAATTTTAATCTTTGTTCTCCTTTTGGCAATAATATTTTGAACATTATTCTGTATTAATTTTGTATTCCTTTCACTGGCTTAAGCTATTAAGTTATTTTGTTTGGATTTCATAGAAATAAGTTATATTCTTTTCTTTTTTTTTTCCAGATTTCCTATTTCCATGAATTCCACAGCTTTTCGAGATTTTGTTTTCCTATTTTATCTACAAAATTACTATGTTAATTTGTAGACTTCCCACTTTCTTGACAACTTTTGAAAATAAGAATTTCCTAGCTAGATTGGCCTTGTGACTTGTTCATATAAAATAATGATTTAAAGGCTATTAAAGAAAATTTGAATCCTACTTTCTTGACAATTTTATAAAATAAGTACCGAGTCATCTTGGAAAACTCCCCCATGTTTGATATGTTCCCAAATGCATAAATAATTTAAAATAGTAAAATAAACAACTGTTCCAATTACAATTTAGAAAATGCAATTTAGGAATAATCTTTGATCAAATATACATATGTTTACTTTCGGAACCATCGTAATTTCTTATTTTAAGTGGCATTGGACACAAATATTGTTAACATAGCTTTTTCAAATACAAATGTTTGTCTTTGCTCTACACAGTTAGATATTGCTGAATAAGAATGAAATGTTTCATTTCGAATATAGGTATACTAATATATATTGCTAGGATAATATTTGGGTTCCCACAAATTATGGATAAAGTTTGGGTGCATCTTAATAGGTAATCTATTGTTTGTCATGTAATTTATGTACTCAACATTTTATGATTATATCTTAGAACATTGTCTTTTAAATTTGTTAAGGCTTTGGAAGAGTAAATAAAAGCATCAGAAAATTTTGTCAACACTGCTCATCATAATTTAGGCAATCCAGATAAGATGTTATATCCTTGTAAAGATTGTCGAAACTTAAGCCATCAATATATAAATATTATTCACAAGCATTTGGTCATAAGAGGAATAGGTCCAACTTACGCAAAATGGTTTCACCATCGAGAAAAGCTAATTATCAATGATGATCCTACGAATAAGACCAAAATATTCATCTTGTTTAACGATGCACATACAAATGAAGAGCATAATAATGAAGCTTTTGAAGAGGATTTGGATGACGACATTAGTCAATTGATGAAGGATGCAGAAACTCTTTTGTATCTAGGAAATGAGAAATACACAAAATTGTCTTCAATTGTGACGTTATATAAGCTTAAACCATTAGTGGTTGGTTGGATAATAGTTTTACGGAACTTCTAAACATATTACATGATATGTTACCTAAAGGTAATGTAATTCTTACATCCACACTATGTGCAAGAAAATTTCTTAAGACATTTGATTTAGGATATAAGAAGATTCATGGATTTGTCAATGATTGCTATTTGTTTAGAAACAATAATAAGAAACTAGACAATTATCCAAAATGTGGTTCTTTGAGAGAGAAAGTTGATAAACAAACACAAAAGAGCAAAAACAGCATACCTGTTGAAGTCTTAAGATACTTTCCAATAAAACCTAGATTCTATAAGATGTTTAGTCTACCAAAGATGGTTGAATCATTAACATAGCATTCAACTAATCATAGTGCTGATAGTAAAATGCATCGTCTAATGGATTCTCCTTCTTGGGCTTTAACTGATAACAAGTGGCTAGAGTTTGCAAATGATCCACGTAATTTTAGGTTTAGGCTTGCTACGGATGGTTTCAATCAATTTTAGCTCTACCTATAGTTGTCTGTCAATGATGTTGCCATGTTGTCATTGTTAATTCCAGGGCCTAAATAGCTCGGGAATGATATTGATATATATTTGCAACCAATTATAGATGACTCAAACGAATTATGGAATATTGGAGAGAATGTGTATGATGCACACACTAATGCATCTTCAATTTGAGAACAATACTAATGTGGACTATTGATGATTTACCTGCTCATGGAAATTTAGCTAGATGTAAAGGTAAGGGCAATGAAGATTGTCCCGTATGTTCAAAGAATTCTAAATCACAGTGGTTAAAATTAAGTAGAAAATCTTCATACATGGGTCATAGGAGATTTTTGCCACCATCTCATCCATTTAGGAAAAAGAAATCCTTGTTTGATGGACGTGAAGAAAAGGGAAGCAAACCTAAAATCATGTCCGGTAACAACATTTTGGTTACTCTTAAAGATTATGTCAATAATTTTGGGAAAGCTCAAAAATTAAAAGGAAAGACAGATGAAGAGAGTATGTTAACATGGAAAAGGAGATCAATCTTTTTTAACTTACCCTATTGGGAGGTAAAATTTTGCGACTCTTATTCAAATTCTTTCAATTATTTGAATTTTTTTGTACTAAACTAACAAAATCTTTATGCTTTGTTACATTATTAGGTGCTATTGTTACATCATATATTGGATACAATACACACTGAGAAAAATGAATGTGAAAGCAACCTCGGTACATTGTTAGACATAAATGGTGAAACAAGAGATGGATTAAATGCTCATAAGGATTTACAAGAAATGGGAACTAGGAAGGGTTTACATCTGGATGACCGAGGTGGTAGAACATACATTCCACATTTTCAAAATGCATAAAGAGAAGCTAAAGCAAAACAATAGAAGTCTTGAAAAATGTACACAAATTTTTTTTAGTTTAGTTAAAGGGGAATGTTGTACAGAATCTTGATAATTTTTATAATGTATATTTTGAATATTAATATAACTGATACATGTCTTACATTTTTTGCACATTAAAATAGGTTCTACCATGAGTAATTAGTCAGATGTTCTAGAATGCTTGCCAGTGGCGAATCCAGGATGTTGAGTCAATACGGGCGGTTGTCGACCGCCATAAAATATTAAGAGCTCGTTTGATGTCCTTTTTTTTTTTTTTTTACAAAAAATACATTTTGGAATAGTGATTTAATGGAAAATGTGTAGCTAAAAAAAATTGAATTTGTATGTAATATTATTTTATTAGCGAATGTTTGATCGAAAATAAGAGCAAGAAAAATGTATTATGAAATAAATGGAAATCAAACAAAGCTTAAATTTTAAATAAAATAATTATTTTGCTGAAGTTGAACATATATAATTCTATTATATGAATAAATCGTACTCACCAAATGACATTGTTGCTTTGCATAATTCAAAGGATAAGCACGATTTCGATTTTTTCCAATTGCATCAAAATCCCTAAATCTTACATATATTGTTTTGTTAAATTTAACAGCACAACATGGTTGTTGTCATAGTGGTCCAGCATTCAACATTTCCAAGAGTAGCCAAGGTTCGATTCTTCTTTGGTGCAATCCTTATTACAAGAATTTTTGGTAAAATTGTATAGCTAAATATGTTATACAATAAATTGAGTGGCAAAAGATTCGAACCCAGGACTCCCAAAATAACTATCCAAGCGGTAACCAAATCGGCCAGAAGGAATGGATAGAATAACAACGAATTACCAGAAATATATTCTGAACCTTTATCTATTCTCAAACAAAAAAGGGGCTCCCGGCGGATCCAGCACATGCGGCCGCGGGGGCTCGTCAGGTGTTGGATCTGCCAATGATGCTTGCACATGGTCCTAAAATACAAGCAGTCTCCTACACTTGATATATTAGCAGAGGGCAATAGTTTCCACATAAAAGATGTTGAAATCTACACAAAATAGCGATGTATCAATTGTAGCGACAACCATGTGTCAAGCTAGTGCAAAGAATAATGCACAAGTTTCTAATGTTGTTGCATTTTATGGAGTCATTAAAGAAATAATTTCATTAGATTATGACATAATGAAGATTCCACTATTTAAGAGTGACTGGACAAATGTTGGCAATGGTGCTGAAGTGAATAATTGCTTTACTCTTGTTAATTTATTTTAGCTTCACAAGCCAAACAAGTTTTTTATTCAAGAGGAAATTATTCTTCTAATTGGTACGTAGTTTTAAAAGCACCACCTTGAGGTTTTCATGATCTAGAAATGTATGATGAGAATGAGGAAGTCAATGTTGAAAATACTACTTCATTGAACATTAATAATGTGAACGAGCAAGTTAGCTATGTAAGAGGAGATTGTGAGGGTACCTTAATTAGATTATTGATACTTTTAGTTTATAAATGAATCATGTTATGTTAATTCTTTAGTAATCAATTTTTTTTTTTTTTTTTATAAAATGTATTATTACTTATGTGGTTGTCGTTGTTCTAGATTAGTAAAAGTTTATTATTTTGTTGTTAGTTTTATTTGTGTTTATTCATCCTTCAAGCTTTTTAATTTTAATCTTTTATTTTTATTTGCATTTTTTTGTTGATTTGCAATGGTAAGTCTTGTTTATTCATTTTATATATTGTTTTTCTGAACTTTTGACATAGAATGCTAATCGTGGTTTTCATATTTTCGTGAATAGGTTGGACATCATGATGAATACCAGAAAGAAGGTTATTGATCATTCAAATGCTATACATAAAAAGAGATCTGCATGAAAAACTACAAGTGGACAACTTAAATTATCCGACACTTCAACAAAGTTTTAATCTTTTATTTTTATTTGCATTTTTTTTGTTGATTTGCAATGGTAAGTCTTGTTTATTCATTTTATATATTATTTTTCTGAACTTTTGACATAGAATGCTAATCGTGGTTTTCGTATTTTCATGAATAGGTTGGACGTCATGATGAATACCAGAAAGAAGGTTGTTGATCATTCAAATGCTACACATAAAAAGAGATCCGTATGACAAACTACAAGTGGACAACTTAAATTATCCGACACTTCAACAACATTTTGACTCTTTGGAATGTCCTTCTAGGTCTTTCTGCAATATGAATATGAGTAAAGAGTCTCCTGAAAATTATTGCCCACTTAATGATTCACCCAAAAAGTGTACAAAGAGGTCTATTACTAGAACATTTATAGGTGTGGCATCCCATGAGGTTACCTTGGAAGATGATGTAGGCATGAGTGGTAATGAAAACCAAAGAACACATGTGAAAGATACGAGTCTATTACAAAAACTGAAGAACCGATTAAGAATCAAATCGCCTTAATTTTTCTTGATTTTTTTGTTTTATTTAAGTTAAATTATTTTATTTTTTAAAAATAAATTTAATAACTAGTTAATTTAACTTAAACCTAAAAATATGATTTTTTTTTTCTATTTCTAATTTTCAATCCAATCCCAACTTAATCAAATTGATCTAAGTTTTATCCAAATGTATTATTTTAACTTAGTGCAGTTTCTATTGTTCTGGAGAAATCAAATTAAAGCTCGGCAATGCCTCTCTTAATTATTGTAAGCTTGTTATCTTCCTCTTCCTGTGATTTTAACAATCAAATCTATTAATAACTCAGTAAAGAGAAAGCAAAAGATACATAAGATTAGACTACGTTATTTTGTAAGAGCTAAAATTAAACGTCATTAGTTGAATTAATATAGTTTTATAAATATTAGAAAAATTAATTATAGTACATAACCTAGGGACTGAATGGAACCAAACTCAACGGGTTCCATAATTAAATTTGGACCCGACGATTTCACTCACCAAATACTTGAAAATTTTGGGTCCAGTTAATGTCAGGCCTAATTTGAATCATTGTCATCACATCCACTTATTGTTATCTTTTTTCCAAATGAGGCTTCTTTTTTAACATAACTTTGCAACTAGATATTTATCACATGATTTTGCATTTGATTATTAGAAAAAAGTTTCTCCACATAGGCAATCAAATTATTTGTTATCAATTGATCATCTTTAACACTGTAGATTCTTGAAAAAATAGAATGGATTCAAAAGTAAGCAATTGTATAAAGTGGACCATCAAGGCGACCATTGCTTTTAGCATCAATAATATTTAATATTGGCCTATAGTATACTCCATCTCAATGTCTTTTTAAATGTCATCATTTTCCTTTAGTAGCTTTCCATAAACAAAGCTGATTGAAGGCTTTTCTTCTCCGTCAACAAGTCTAAGAACTTTCAATAATGGAGTCAATAAACTCAAACACAACTCTAATAATTCATAACAACACTATCAAATGCTTCTTTTCCATTTTTACTCCTAGACCATTTCGTGTTATGTCATTCATTTGCTAGTCATCATATTTTTCAACTCTTATTTTTTTATCAAGCAAACTTTGCAATATTAAGATAGATATTGCTAATCTAGTGACTCCAGACCTAACTATCTCTTCTCTTGTTAACTTTGTCATTAATGCCAAATTCTTGTATGTACAAAGAAGAAATTAATGAAGGATTTTGCCTTGTTAATCATTCCCTTAAATTTAGGAATTTTAGAGATTCCTTCAAGCATGAGGCTTAAAGTGTAATTGGCATATGATGTCCAAAAAATGTTAGAGCTTTTTAATTCCAACAATCTCTTTGCGTTCATACTATGGAACGCATTGTTGGTTACAATTTGAGCAACATTTTCAGCCCAAACATTTTTAATATATTCATTGACATCGTCAAATGTATATTGACCGATATGAGCATCATTTGAAGCTTCGTTTGATGAAATAAATGTGGTCTCGAATTAACAATTCACACACAAATTAATGATGTTTCTTCTTTTTCTATCACTCCAAGCAACGATCATGATTAAGAACAGGGACGGATTCGAGATTTTTCAGGGGGGCTGCTTAAGTGAATATAATAAAATTTATACGTACTAAAAAAACTCGTTGAATAACATTATTTATTTAAGTCATTCCCGACGAGGATTTGAAACATAATACTCATCTATAATAGAATCTAAATCTATTTTCTCAACAAGTTCTCTTTCTATAAAAAGTATCATACAATCAGCAAGAAAATCATCCCCCATTTTGTTGCGAAGTGTTGTCTTCACATGTTTCATCGCTGAAAATGCTCGCTCAGTACTTGCGATAGAAACGGGTAATGTCAATACCAGACGAATCAATCTAATCATCATAATGTAAATCTCTGACCTTCCACTCTCAATCAACTGTTTGAATAACTCAGAAAGTGTAGATACTTGAAATCGAGACTCACCCTTCATATCTAACTCATAATGTGGCAACTCATATTCCAATGTAATAATATCTTCCTTCGAAAAATCTTGAGGGTAAAATTTCTCTGCAAGTGTGCAGATTTTTGGAATGTCAAATGATCTAAATGAATCTTTAGGATCCAAAGCTGCACTGAAAGAAAGGAGTTCTACTAATATGTCGTTAAATCTTGTATTTAAATCCATGATTACAAAATCTATTGCCTCATTAAAAACATCATAGTGATAATAATGCTCAATTGTAGTTTCATCACTAGAACGGCCAGTGTTATACAAACCTTCTAGATCGGGTATTGTAATATTGTTCTTTGAGCAAAAGGATTTTACTTCTTGAAGAAATTCTTCCCAATTGTCATCTCTCAATTTTTGAAGCAATTGTTTAGTAGTAGACACAAACCTTAAAGCAGTCAAGATGTCTTGAGATCTTCTTTGAAAGGCTTGACAAAGAACATCACTGATTCTCATTATTCTATGCATCAAATGCAAGATAAATATGAACTTAAAACTCACCAACTTTTTGCAAGCACCACGAGCATCAGCTTGAGATCTACCATTTGAACAACGACCACAAATGTATTGAAGCACTTTGCGGGTTGCATCATACATATCTATTAAGCTCTTTATAGAGTTGTAATGTGAGCTCCAACGAGTGACTTCCGATCATTGCAGATTAACCATTTGATTAGCCCCACTTCCAGATTCACGCTCCCCGGTATCCAACATACATTGAATTTTCTCTCTATGAGAAAATTGCAACTCAGTAACTCGTTTAGGAGAAGAAGTAATAACATTAACAATCTTGTCCAAATGAGAAAAAAAGTTCCAAATGACATGGACTTCTTTAGCTGCCGCGACCAATGTTAGCTGTAATCGATGAGCAAAACAATGGACATAGTATGCACATGGACAATCTCTATGAAACAATGCTTGAAGTCCATTCAAAGCACCTCGCATGTTACTAGCGCTATCATACCCTTGTCCTCTCATTTTGTTTACCCGAAGTTCATATTGAGCAAGAACATCACATATTTCATTTTTGAGATTCAATGAAGTAATATCACTAACTCTTTGGATTGCAAAGTAACATTCTATCGAACTACCGTGACTATTCACAAACCTCAAGATAATGGTCATCTGCTCTCGATTAGATGCATCTTGTGCTTCATCAACAAGAATGCAAAAGCATTCATCCCCAACTTCCTGTCGAATCATATGTCGTACTCTATTGGCCATAATATGCAAAATTTCTTTTTGAAAGGTTGGAGCAATGTATTGGGCATTTTGTGGTGCATTTTCCAAAACAACTTTACTAACATCTGGATTCAAATCTGCTGTGTACTTTTTAAGTTGTATAAAATTCCCATGATTACGTAAAAATGGAGTTCATCATTACCTCTAAACCCTAAACCTTGAAATGCTAGCCATCGAACACTTTTAATTGAAGTTATTATATGCAAACGACGTGTTTGAATTTCCTCTTTCAATACAGTATTCATTACCTTGTCAATATGCTGAGACGGTTTGATTAAATCTTTAGCTCTAGTCTCACACGGTTTATGATATGCTGAATTAGCATGAACAAGAAATGCACATTTATTTCCATCTTTCACCCTCTTCCATTTATTATATCCTTCAGTAACCAATCCTGAACAGGCAGAAGAATTACCCTCTTTCTGAAAAAGAAAACAGTAAAAGCAATATGCCTTTTCAATTATAGAAGAATACTCCAACCATGGAAATCCTGTGAACCATTTTTTCTGAAAGCGACGAGCTTGTTTTTTTCCTTCTACCCTTGGATACTCCTCAAGCTTCAACTGATAAGGTCCAACTTTTATATATGCAATTCTAATCTCATCTCGTAGATTGGCAGGATGTTCAAACATTTGCTTTCTTTTTCCCAGATCCCATTCAATACTAGTACATGATTGCAATTCTGGAGTTGAGACTGACGAATGTTGAATTTCTGGAGCAGGATTTGGAGGATGTTGCATGGGAGTTGAGGCTGAGGGGTGTTCAATTTTCGGAGATATACTTTCACTAGATTGACCGCCGGTCTTTTTAAAGAATGAAAATAGTGTCTTTACTCTCTTCGATGAATGTTGATCTTCCATTTGTAAGTGCTGAAAATAGGAGACAAAAAGAATGAGATAAGGCAACAATAATATAAAGCAAAATCTTCACACGGGTCCACTTTTACTTGATCAAATTTTAGATTGTTCAACCTGAATAATTTATTTGTTAAGTTAGTTAATTAAATTTCTTGGAGATCTTAATAGAATAATTAATTATAATTAACTAAGTTAGTTGTATAACCAATGCAGTAAACATTCTTTTAATAGTAGTGCAAATTAGTTAGTGATCTGTCTTCTTGATTAAATCCGGGCATGGTTCTTGAATTTCACCCATAAATCTTCCTTTTTGCTAAGCACATGTTTATTCTTGTTTGACAACCCACCCACCAAAATAAGGGGGAAAAACAACACAATTTTTCATTCCATACATAAACAACCTGTTACAACTTACAACCATCAATCAACATGCTTATAAATTTGAAAATTCCCCATTGGGCATTGGCAGACAGGCAGAGTAAACTGAGAAAAAAAATTAAAGAATAAATTATTTTTTTCTAAAGATTATACATAAAACATAAAAATTTAACTCTCTATAAATACAACCAATAAAATTAATATATACTATATAGCAAAATGTTTCATTCAAAGAATTTAAAATTAATTCACAAATGAAAAAAAACCCTCCACTCTCCAATTTCAATTTCTTAGCCCTAAAGTCACTGCCAACTTAAACCTTAACATATAATGATATAGTGAAAAAATTGAAAATAAAATAATGAAAAGAAGAAAATTATATATAAAGACAAAGAGTGAAAGAGAAAAGAGACAAGCCTGATGCTTCACGGCGGGACCCGTAGAATGAGAAAGACCGAAGAAGAGAGATTTTCAATTTCAATTTTCAGCCAATATGATTATATGAGGGTTTTAAAAAATTGGTGGAGTTTGGACTTTGGCATTTATTGGGCTGGTGGGCTGCAAAGAATATATAAAGAATTGAGTTTGGACTTTGGCAGTTTGGTTGGAGTGGACTGGAAGCAAACCGGGCTGACTTAATATTTAACTGGGCTACTTTAATTAAAAAATAAAAAATTCCCACAAATAACTTGGACTTGGGCTGGGACTGTAGCCCGGTCCAGCCCCCCCCCCCCCCCCCCCCCCCCCCCCCCCCCCCTCCCCGATCCGTCTCTAATTGAGAACCCATTATTTTTCAACTCTTCTTGCCTTTTTAGAGTTTCTTATTTCCTCTCCTCTTTCTCTTCAAAAGTGGTCCCTTACTTGGTATTGGAAATGAGGAGTGTAACTCGGGTCATACTAACCAAGAGCTTCCATAAATAGTTTAAAACTATTGTTTGTAATGGCATTAAAAGGAATTTCGGTTTCATAAACCATCTTGCCAAATATCAATGAACCTCTAATAATTTTTTCTTAGAAATTGCATCATTCACATTTTGTTGTCTCAATTTCTTACTTGCACTCATAGAAACATTATTTACACTGATAGACCTTGCAAATTGATCTATAGATCCCACATTAATAGGCCTTTTCCTAGTCATTCTTTCAATAATAGAAATTTCATCATCTTCATCTTCTAGTCCC
Organism: Olea europaea var. sylvestris; assembly: GCF_002742605.1. Lineage (NCBI taxonomy): Eukaryota > Viridiplantae > Streptophyta > Magnoliopsida > Lamiales > Oleaceae > Olea > Olea europaea. The sequence continues at coordinate 19,695 of NW_019239726.1, forward strand.
TCATCTATTGTAGGCAAAGATATACCTATATCTTCCCTCAACTTAGCATCATTAACTAGCTTTTCTATTTTTTTATACTTGTTCCCTCTAATCGTCTCAACATACTTGACTTTTTGTTCTTCACTTGCTCTATGACATGATACCACTCCTCTTCTCTTGATTCTTGCTACGTGGATTTTATGCTAGTAAATTCCTAAACAACCCCATTCCCCCTAGTTACCTTATCACATAATATGCTTTCACATTATTAAGATTTTTAGGATGGGCCAAAATTGAGATTTTCCATTCAACATCTCTGAAATCTCTTTTTATTCGACTAGCATTGGATTTAAATGTCGTTGAAATATCATCTTCTTCCATTGGTCCCTAAGAAATAGGAACAATATAAAATTTATAAACATCAGCATTTAATTTCTGGACGATGTCTGATGATGTATGTATTGTATATGTACCTACACTGCCTCGAGGAAAAAATTAGATGAGAACCCAAAAAATATATGCCGCTTAAGAAACAGTTTGTTGTGTTGGGTCGGAGTGGCATGGGAGTGGAAGGAGATGACACTGTGCCTTTTTCCTTTCTTTGTTGTACTGCGTCAATTGAAGGTTGTACCTCGTGATGTTAGGGTATTTATATGTTTAAATTTTCTAATGTATTTTCATTTTTAACTTTCGTACAGATAAAGTCATTTGAAAATTTGAACTAAATTCAATAAGGCTTTTGAAAAAAGAAAAAAATAATAAAAATATTAATAAAGCACAACTAGGCTCACCTAGAGTGCGTTCAATTGTCAACTTGACAATTGATCGCTTAATTTATCACTCACTATCAAGACATGGTGTTTCGTCAGCGCTTTGTGCACTGCTTTTTTGTACGCTATGCGAATTAGACCTACTTATGAATAGAGTTAGAAGTTTTGTTGGCAATTGGTCCGATCAAGTAACTAATTTCCCCTACTTATTAATAATGTTCAATGATTAGATCAATTTGCAAGTAGATGTTGGGGGTCCAAAGGAAAAAAAAACTAACTAGATTTGCGAACAGATTATATTTAGATACAACATGGTAGAGTGTTCTTCGCCTTGTTTAAACTAATAATGGAAACTCATATGTCCTACTTTTACATGGCAGAATGTACTTTGCCTTAATTAAAAGCACAAAAAAATAATTTCTATATTCCAAAGCTTTAATGGTAGTGCCTTCATAGATGTTTAGTTTCAAGGGTCTCATTCTACGTCTACAAGCTCATATGTTTCGGGGCACTGTTTCTACAATACATGGTAGAGTGTTCTTCGCCTTGTTTAAACTAATAATGGAAACTCATATGTCCTACTTTTACATGGCAGAATGTACTTTGCCTTAATTAAAAGCACAAAAAAATAATTTCTATATTCCAAAGCTTTATTGGTAGTGCCTTCATAGATGTTTAGTTTCAAGGGTCTCATTCTACGTCTACAAGCTCATATGTTTCGGGGCACTGTTTCTACAAATTTGCCAATCAATCAATTAAGTGTACTGTGTAAAACTTGGCCAATATGAGTAACATGGCAATGTCCCTCTCCTCGAATATATGCTACAACACAGAGTTGGTACCCTCATTTGAGACAGTAAAATTATTGGCAGATGTCCAAAGGCATGGCCTAATTGTCTTGGAAAGCGCAAGTACAAAGTGATGAAAAGTGAAGCGTTGGCCTTGCGTCAACTTTTGCTTAGTTGGCTATCATGTGGTTTACATCTTAGGCAAAAGAACAATAATTGTACAAAAGCTCTCCAATGATGAAAACTAGTTCAAATGGAGAACAATCACACTGCATGTATATAAACTTTTATATTAAACTTGACATCCTTTGACATGTAATCCATTATGGTCATTGATTTTTACAACATACTTTTACATCATTGGCCATATAGTTGACACGTAGAGAGGATGTCAACAAAAATGTACAAGTAACTTAATTGAACTGTGAATGCAGCAATATCCATCTTTTAGCTTGGACTAAAATGCAAGGTTGATGACAAAATTGTACCTTTTCAGAGATTGGGATCGATTTAGGTACCAAGGCGATCGCTGTAAGACTAATGGTGCAATTTTCCCTAAATAATTTCAAATCCTCCTGCCCCCCTGCTTCACGTTCCCCCCAAAAACCCTCCCAAAAGCGACAAGCCATACGTTCACCCACCCCCGCCCTGAAAATCAAGCTTGTATGCATACGCATTATACACACTTCTACATACTTATATGCAAACACTTGTGTCTATAGGTTGTGGATGTGAAATGCACCAGAGTGATGCAGAAGCTGCTCCGCAGAAGCCCATCTGGTCTTCCCTCTTTCCACCCTGCTTTCTATCTCAAGGGTTTTACAACACCTGAAACAGTGTTAAAATGCATTCATCTGCCGCCGCTGCTTCCCTCCGCCAACCCCACTACCACTCTCCTGAAAAACCCATATCCACCGTAGCGGCCAAGAACCTCAAGTTTATGAAACTGGCCGACAATTGTCGTATGCGCAGGTGTGCCAGTGAAAATGAAAGTAGTAGTATTAAAGGGGGGAGTAGTGCAGTTCCATCGAGAGCTTGGGTTTTGTTGAAGTAGAGTAAGAATAGTAACAAGAGTGGGTCGCGTGCTCTGTGGTTTAGGACGTTGGCCGGGAACTCGGAGGAGGGCGGTGAGTTTGCGGTCACGGAGGCTAAGGGAGTGGATAATTTGGAGAACGGAAGAAGTGTGGAGTAGAGTCAAGTGAGAGTACAGAGAAGGCAGAGGATTGTGGCGGAGTTGGAGGCGGGATGGTAGTTGGGGCCACGGATTTGCTGGCAATACCTGGAGTGGGGCCGAGGAATTTGAGGAAGCTGGTAGAGAAAGGTTTTGATGGTGTTGCTCAGCTTAAACAGATCTACAAAGATAAGGTATAACTATGTACTCTTTAATATACTCAATGTATTTGATGCTGACTTTGTATATGCATAAATACCTGCATATATGGGTGCGTTTGAGTTGCTTGCTGCTATGAGAGCAAACGTATGCATTTGTGCTTCATTGGATATATGGGTACGTATTATCTATGTGTATTGCATTTCCTATTTATATCGATTTAGAACCTCACCAGATTCAAACCTTATTTTTATATGAGGAGTTAGATAATAGTTCTGATGGGCATATAATGTTTTTTACTGAAATGTGAAAGAAAGGGAAAACTTAAAGGTGTTTTAATTATTTCTGGAGTTTGTGTTGATTACTTGATGACCATAAATGGTTGATGTGTGGTTATTGCATTTTGGGGCCTGGCCATGATTTCTTTCATGCCTCTCCCCATAGGATGTTTTTCGTTGGGCTGCTAACATTTACTTAAAAATACAGCTTTATGCTAGTTGATGTGTCAAAGCTGAGCAGCTTTCATCTCAATTTTGTAGTTTCAATTAAAATGTAGGTGGAAGTACTTGGCTTAAGAGATAAAATGATCAAACTTGATTTTCAGCTACACAATCTGAAAGACCCACAACTAGTATCCATTTATCCAACAAACATTTACATATATTTATAAATTAAACTGTTTATAAATTCTTCTCAAATGAAGGCTTAGTCTCCTCAGACGGTTATATCAATCGATACGCACAATATACTGATCTATAAACATTGTGTCGCCATTTTATGATGAGTTTGGATTTGCTTGCTGCAGTTTTTTGGGAAATCCAGTCGGAAAATGGTTGAGTTTCTACAATGTTCGGTTGGAATCATACATAAAAACCATGCAGAAAGCATAACTATGTTCATCAAAGAGAGCGTGGATGAAGAGCTGAAGGAGGACAGTTCAGATTCTGATATTAAGCCTTCCCATAAGAAGAGAATCACATTCTGTGTTGAAGGAAACATCAGTGTTGGGAAGACTACATTCTTGCAGAGAATAGCCAATGAAACACTAGAGCTTAGAGATATTGTGGAGATTGTTCCCGAACCTATTGACAAGTGGCAGACTGTTGGTCCAGACCACTTTAACATATTAGATTCATTTTATGCTGAGCCAGAGAGATATGCCTATACCTTCCAAAACTATGTGTTTCTTACAAGAGTTATGCGGGAGAGGGAGTCATCTGGTGGTATTAAGCCTCTCAGACTTATGGAAAGGAGTGTTTTCAGTGATAGAATGGTATGTCCTAATCACTATACTTTCTAAGCATATCTAGCCCCCATTTGGTCCCCCATTTTCTAAAACTCATTTTTTCCCACCAAAGTCATTTTCAACAACACATACTCCCAATAAAATAATTTTGCACATGGATATAACTTTTCTTTGTTAGTTAAATTTTTAAATTTTCACGAAATCTGTTTGGAAAATATCTCTACCAAAAAAGGGCCTACTGTATTTTTCAACTTCAGAAAGTATGTCATAGTGTCTGTGAAGCTCTGCGTTTTGTTTATTATGGTAATTATATCAGAAACTTTTGAGAAGAATTTCAACATCAGAGGATTCTTATTATGATAATGTTCAAAATATATTGGTAGAGTGGTACCTAACATTTATTACTTTTTCTCTTTTGCCAATATTATAAGAGAGAAGACAAGCAAACATGGTTACTGGATTCATGCAGCTGATTAACTTTGTCATTCTTGTATGAGGAAGGCTTTTGTGAGAGCTGTTCATGAGGCAAAATGGATGAATGAGATGGAGATCAGCATATGTGACTCGTGGTTTGATCCAGTTGTTTCAAGTTTGCCTGGTCTTATTCCTGATGGTTTTATCTACCTAAGAGCAAGTCCTGATACTTGCCACAAGCGCATGATGCTGCGTAAGAGAGCAGAGGAAGGTGGAGTCTCTCTGGAATATTTGCAGGATTTGCATGAGAAGCATGAAAGTTGGCTTTTCCCGTTCCAAAGTGGAAATCATGGGGTTTTATCTGTCAGTAAGCTACCACAGGATGCTGACTGGTCTTTGCATCCACATATAAGGGACCGTGTTTATTATTTGGATGGCAATCATATGCACTCAAGCATCCAAAAGGTATTATGTTTATCTGTCAAATTCGTTTTGAATTGATCAGTGTGATTCTCAAACCTTTGACTTGCCTCTGTTTTGTAATGAGCAGGTTCCTGCCTTGGTTCTTGACTGCGAGCCAGACATTGATTTTAGCAGAGATATGGAAGCTAAGCAGCAGTATGTCAACTTCCCCTGTTCTAATTTTTTGTTTAAATTATCTGTTTTATTTACTTCTATGGTAAGACTTATTTACAAAATAGCATGCTCTTCTTAGATTTGGCGTTCTTTTATCTTATAATATGCTCTTCTTATATTTGGATGAGCACTTGAATTTCTCGAATGGGCTTTTTATCTGTATTATGAATCAAGTGTATGAAGCTAAGATTACTGAAAATTAGCTATATAACAAAATATTCTTGATGATATTGGTGTGAATTCTGAGCGACTTATGTACTAGTTGGTCTAACATTAAGTCATGTTATTTTTTTCACCTGCAATGGAGATCAACAGTTTGTACGGAACCTTGAATGTTTGCTTATGCTGACATACTACAAAGTGGAAACTCTAAGATTCAATTTAAAATGATTTCGGAATCTTTTTCCTCTGTTCTTTTATTATCTTTACTTTTTGGAACTTGAAATGTTTGAATAATGCATCTTTCTTAAGAGGATTAATTTTGTTTTTTGAAAACAAGATGACTGCTAGTCCAGACACATTAGAAAGAGACATCTAGTTTAACATATGCTTTGAAGCTGCTTTGAAAAGAAATTAGTTCTCTCCCATACGTCTCCTTGCTGATTTCTCATTACTTGATTTAGTATTTCATGTTTTTTAACAACGTAAAGGGGATATCTAATCAGTTTGGCATTCTTTCACTTGTGAAGATATGCTCGCCAAGTTGCAGATTTCTTTGAATTTGTGAAGAAAAAGAAAGAAGACACCTCGTCAAAAGCTGGTGAGAACCGAACAATCAGCAATCAACCACAGGTATTTCTGCCTCGTCGAGGATTATTGATGCCGGGTGCTCAGCATTTCCCAGAATCAGCTCTCAAATCTTTGGATTTTCGACGAGCCATGTCATATTTCTCTTTGTAGTCGAACTTTGATCTGATCTTAACAATCTCTGGAGATTTCTGACTGATGTCTGCAAAATGTGTAATCCGTCAGCATGTATAAAGATGTTAACGTGTTTATCAACCTTCGCAGATGTATAGCTAGTTGTAACTGTTGCGTGACACGCTGTTTAGTGTAATCTTTTTTTGTTTGAAGGTTTTAGAGTTTCTTAATTTGATAGCTTTTGTGCAGTTTGTTTGCAGGGGTGCTGTGATATTACATCTACCACAAAATATGTTGTATTTTCAAATGAAAGTGTGAGAAGCTAATATATCCATCACATCAAGTCATCATATTTGACTTTTTCTCTCTTGTATGGATTTCGTAACGATTGTATTTTTCATTCTCATTCTTATAAGAATGAGAATCAAGCTGGGGCTAAGAGTAGGTTTATTAAAAAGTTACTTCTGCTTTTAAGCTTTGCTTATCAAACACACAATCTTTATTAGCACAGAATGTGGGTTACTTTAGACCCTGTTGGAGCTACATTAATATAAGAATAAGAATGAAAAATATAATCATTACGAGTTTTACACAAGAGATAAATTTTTAAATATGATGGCTTGATGTGATGGATAACAGTTATATTTTTCATTTTAATAAATAAATAATGGGAAACAAATAGAGCCTTAATCTGAAAGTTAACTTTCATTCTATGGAGATTAAAATCAAATTTTTAGTGGGTTGTGATGAAAGTAGAAGAAATGTGCTTAAAAAATTGTAAATTTCATGAAATATATGGTTAAAATTAATTATTATTATTGACTTAAATTTAACTCTAAATTTTAATCTCTATCAAATTTTGGCTTAATATATGAGCCTATTTGGAAGTGATTTTTTTTCTCAAAAAATTTATTTCCTTTATTTCATTATTTTAGTTTTCATATTTGACTTCTTCTCTCACGGATGGACCCCACTTTTTTTCTAACGGTCAAAAAATCAATTCTCAAAATCACTACAAACAGGCTCTATGTATTGGGGAGAGCGTTGTTGGGTGGTAGTGGAGTTATGAGTTCGATTTACTTTTTCCTTTTCTTTTGCAATTTTTAGTCTCTTTCCTTTTTTCTTAAATTTTTTCAAGATTAAATATTTACCGCCCAAAACATAATCATGTATTTTTTAATAGTCAAATGAGCCAAAAACAAGCAGGCCATTTTCAACTTTCATAAAAACACGATTTGCTACATTTCACATAAATTGGGGGACCGGAAATGTAATCTTCTTCAATAAAAGAAATTAGACTAGCTCCACTAGGCAAGGAAAAGGCTTTGAGGGAAAAGCGCCACTCGACTCCTAGTCGTAAGATAAAATTATTTTATTAGAAAAATATATTATTAAAAATAAATTTTTAAAAAATGAGAACTAAAAAAGGTCTAAACAAATACATTGCAAGTTTAATGCTTCTGCAGTGGCACTGATCTAATATCAAAATGCTTTAGAATTATTGTAACATATATTTAACCCATAAAAAGTTGACCTTACCATTTCTTTGTACATCATAATTAGTTTGTCACCCATCTATGGCGGACAAGTACCAAAAAAGAAAATCCATGTTTTTGTATATTAAGGACATGTTTGTTGCACAATATTAATTATTAAACATTTTTTTCCCCTTAATCCTATCTAAATCATCCTCCCAAACGTGCCCTAGGTAACTTGTAATGCCATATAAAGGAAAATGAAAAACTTCAAATTTCAAGAATGAAGGAGAGCCTGGGATATTGAGATTTTGAGTCATAGGTTAAGAAGTCCTCACTTTATTCTACATAGAGCACTTTGGTTTTGTATACGAGTAGTTTGATAGCTTATTCCTTGTGCATCAAGAATGATATTGTCAAAAAAATCGATAGTCTTCAATTCTCCTCGTGCATCAAGAATGATATTTTCAAATGTATCTAGATTTTCTTCAATTCTCTTTGCGAGAGGGTGAGTTATATTTCATCTAGCTTTTGAGCTGGTAAAAGCTCAATTTCCATTTCCGATTCTCCGTCTCGTTCTCATTTTTGTCTACCCCAGTCTTGAGGGTTTGAATTTGAAGAGAATGATTTTCAGTACCTATTGAGTTGGTACTTTACAATCTCAATAATTGTAACTGCGGAATCAATACTAGTATAGGTTGAAAAGTAGGCAATCCCTCTCGAAGGTTTATTAACAGAGCAAGTCCTTGTTATAGTTCCATTTTTAAAAACTCATTTTTTTTATTAAATTTTTATTTTGACAACGCATTCTTCTAATAAAATTATTTTGCACACAAACTTAATTTTTTTCCTATTTTTTAATCATATATTTTCAAATATATATATATACACACACACCAAAATCTGTTCCTAAAAATTGGGGTCGAACTTCAACTAAGGATTGCATGAAATAAGAAACAATAACAAAAATATAAAATTTGATTTCAATTTCAAATATTTGAAAGAGAATTAAACAAGGTTTAGTTCCGCGATAAAACTAGAGAATATCTATAGAAGCTATAGCCCTTGTTTGAGCCCCATTTTTTTTCAAGAAAATGCATTTTTGAATAGTTCAATGATGTGAAATGTGTGATTAAAAATTAAGGAAAAATTTTGGATTTACGTGTAATAATATTTTATTGAAAAATGTGTGATTAAAATAATGTCAAAATATTTTTAAAAAATGCATTTTTTTTTCCAAAAAATGGCGTCAAACAAGGGCATATTACATTCATGCAAGGGGATTAGGTAATGGTTGCTTATAGCCAATATCCAAATAAACTGGCTTAAAACAAAGATATGACAAGCAAGTACTTTGGATAAGAAAAATACTGCACGTACAGGTACAGTGGTTCACAAGGGCCTGTAAAGCCCCTCACTATTTGGGAGCGGGCCCAACATGTACTTTAAAAAAAAAATTGTGAGGCCTGCCCCCACTTGTTTTTTGCCTGGCGAAACAGGTCCCTAAAACAGGTACCTATATGTGTAGTGTGTTTCTTTAGATCAAAATACCTAGTTTGAAATTTTATTTGAAAAATGAGTAGTTGAAAAAGAAGGTAATTTTTCGATTTACGTGTAATATTATTTTATATGATTCATAATTTTTGTTTTTTAAACATTTCATCAAATTTTATTAAAAATCTAATTTTTAATTAAACCAAACAAGAGCTCAATACACCATCATTTGACAGCCTATATAGACATTTACACATTTCATAGTACTCAATTTAGATTGTCGGTTTATTATATTAAGCCCCATTTGATTTACATAAAACTAAGATTTTATTATTATTATTATTATTATTATTATTATAAAGTTGATGCAATGTATGATTGAAAAGTTATGGTTAATAAAACGTGCAGTTAAAATCAGTGTTTTAAAGAGCAGAAGCATGGCAGCCAACCTTCAAGTTTTACGGGGGGAAAATCATTTTCATATTGTTAATATTATTTTAAATTTTTAATCATTCTAAAAATCGCCTTCCTTGCTTTAGAAGATAGCAAAAGCTTCTTGAAACGTGGTAACAACAACAACAACAACAACAACAACAACAAGAATAATAATAATAATAAAATTCAAGAAATAAAATCGTCTAGATATTCATGTGTTTGTTATATCAAGAATAAAGGAATTGAATTTTTACCTAAATTTGATTGTTAATTCTTGAATTGATTCTGAATTATGAGTTTTTATATTTTTGGATCACAAGCTTTCAGCTTTTAAATCCAAGAACTTGATATTTCAAATCTCTAAATATTTTATGGTATTCTTCTAAATTAATACTACACTGGTGGATATACACCTGATTTTAATTAAATTAAGATATTATTTCTTGGATTGGATAGTTGAATAAAGTAAGGAAAGTAATTTTTACTCTCTTTTTTCTCAATCCAAATTTGAATGCTTTGAAATTATTGTATTATATTTTGTCTTTTATGATGTCTAGGTTTCATCTTATTTCTATTTATAGAAATAAAATAGTTTCAAACCAAATATAATAAGAATTTCAAATTCAAATAGGAGTCTTAATTAAAATTCAAGTAAGAGGTTTAATTAAAATCCAAGTCGAATTAGTTTACATTTCAATATATTAAAATTTTTATTGTAATTACAATTTAGCCCAAAACTTTTATAATAATTATAATTAAATTTCAATACTATATAAAACTGCCAAAGGACTTGATCCCATATATATTATCCAAGCTTCAATAATTAGATTGTGTCTATTCAATCGTAAACTATCCAATCTAATTATTTGTATTTACTTTTTTCACTAAAGAAAAAAGACTAAATTCTCGAAATATATAAAATCATAAAAGCCAATAACTCTCTAATACTTCTTTTGACCAACAGTATATTTATTTTGTCTCCATTAGAGATTCGATAATTAGGTACGAGCACAAATTAACGTTGCATCCCTCTAATTATTCTCACTAACTTAAATACCATTTTTTTAACAGTGATGTGAACTAATCACATATGTCAAAGTTTAGTTGCACTAAATATTAAGCTCAGATTTTAATCGTTCAACAGAAAATATTTAAGTAGTTACTCTATGAATTTTTAGGACACTGGTTGCTAACATGAATTGATGTTCTCTACTTCACTCATTCTCAAGCTCCTACCTCATCGAAATATTTGACCAATCAAATTAATCTTACTCACTAGTGAATCAAATAACCATTAAAGTCACGCAAATATATGCATAATCCTGTCAAGAGATTTAAATGAAATACATGACAATCAAGTGACATTTAATTCTTCGCACGCTATAGAATTAAACTCGACACGTGGCCCGTTCAATGACACTCCACTGTACTAGTTTCATCTTTAATTATTTCTTTGATAAGGACAAACAGCAATCCCAAATAGCGAATCAATCAAATAATACAACATTCTAGGACACGGCGCTAGCCTTTCTACGTTGATTGCTAACAAATTATCTATGATTGAAATTTAAATTGTCATACTGTACTTCTCGACGCAAGTACCCAATTTATATTATAGCAAGTGATCATATGCACTTTAATTAGCATGGTCGATAATAATAAGTGTAATAAATAGATAAAATCAAAACTAATTTATTGTAAAATATTAATTTATTACAATAAAATATATTATTTGGATATACAATTCAACAAATCTCCCATTTGTCCTAGACTATATATGTCATGTCTTGCAACCTCATTTCTTACAGATGTCCCTCCAAAGCCTTAATTGACAGGTTCTGAATAAGCGAGTCTGCAAGGTTATCCTTAGTAGTAATCTTATTGACTACCACATTTTCTCTATTTGTTATCCTAGTACAACTTAAATGGCTATGCAGATGCAGGCACCACTTTGATGTTCGTAAAGGATTTTTTGAGTCATACAACAACTTCACAAGCTACTAATACTCGACATTAGTGACAGAATCAATAATGCATGATTGGTTGATATTTCTCCAAATAATGGACCCACAATAAAGCGTAAACAACTATATTGATGTAGACTTGCAAAATCTTCACCAGTCTCGATTTTGGAATCCTTATAACCCATCAAAATAAAATTTGGTGATGAGCATATAATTAATTATTTCCTAAAGATACTAAAGGATATGCCTTATCACCATTCAATGTTCCGAACCTAGGGTTAAATAGATATCGACCCACCATACCGACAGTGTCTATTGCATAGATTAACATACATGAAACTCCTACTGAATAATGTATCCTACTCGTGTAATTAATCTCTTCAGAAGCATTGAGGGACTAATCCTTAGAGAATTAGATTATATGTCTGAAGGGAGAAATCTTGCGTAGTAAATCAAACAAGTATCTTATTAACATTTGAGATTTGAGACAAAGCTATCATCTTGTTCTTTCAATCTCTCAAGATTTTAAACATAGAATATAAATAGCTTCACTAAGTCCTTTGTATGATGTTGGGCCAACCACGCAGTCATAGAAGATAATACTTCCACATCATTTTAATGAGTAGAATATCATCCACATAAAGTATCAGAAAAATTACAACTTTATCATGTATCTTCTTATAGACACAGGTTTCATCGAAGTTCTAACCAAAACCATGTCTTAATCACCTTGTCAAATCTTTTTGTTCCAAGATCTCAATGCCTGCTTCAATCCATAAGTGGGTTGTTGCATCCACATCATCCATAGTCTCTTTATATGAAGTCAGATCATCAACTTATATTATGCAGATCGCTAGATTGGACTCTCCAATTAACAAGTGCCTAAAAGACTAACTAATGACCATCTGACTACGTATAAGGTATAATTAATCTTGGACTGTGGGATCATTTTGAATCGTAATATTTTCGTCAATGCTAACATTACCGTAAGATGATACCATTACCTCCTAATTACCTTCGACGTTCTATTAATCTATAGGATCCAATAACAATTCTTCACTTCCATTCAGATTATGTTGTCTAGGTATACTTGACACTATGGGATGTTTGTCCGCATATTGTGTTTCAAAAATTGATGGGGTGGAATTGCTCCTCATCATTTCTTCCAACACGACCTTACTTTTGGACTAATGTTCATTAATATACTTATCCTTTAAGAATGTTGCATTTGTACTAACAAAGACATTCCTATCTAGAGGACTATAAAAATAATATCTCTTGGTATCTTTAAGGTATCCCACAAACGGGCATATCTTTATTTAGACTCCAACTTTTTGATCTTTCTTTCTAGCACACGAGTCAAACCCCAAATTTTGGATGTCACGCAAGCTAGACTTGAATCCATACCACAATTTCAAGTCAGTCAAAAGAATAGATTTAGAAAGAACTATGTTAAGAATGTATGCAAATGTCTCTAGTGTATATACCAAAATGAGATAAGTAGATTTGTGAAACTTATCATTGACTTAACCATATCAAAAAATGTCTCATTTCTTCTTTCTAAAATGTCATTCTGTTGGGACGTGCCAAGCGCATTCAATTGAAAAATAATGCTATTTTCTGTCAAATAATCCCTAAATTCTCTTGAAAGATATTCACCACTTTAAATAGATTGATGCAACTTAATAATCTTACCCCAATTGTTTCTCGACCCAAGTATGATAATCATTTGATTTATCCAATGCATCATAGCTATGTATCACTAGTATGGGACGACTTTCTTTTATAGTTTGCAGAAGTAACTTTTATTTTATATGTGAAATATTTTAAAATATAAAGACCATTCATCAAATGTCCAAAACAAACGAGAACTTTATTCATCAAAATTTAAAGTGCATCAGAAGCCAATTTTATAGAATAACCTTGTTTTATTAAATCAAAAACAAAAATGAAATTTTTGTTTGATTCCAGGATATAATAATAGGCTCTAAAATAAAACACCTACCACTACTGAAATAAAAAACGAAATACTCATATGCTTTTATCAAAACTATTTCTCTTGATTTTAAATTGGCCTTCATTGAGTTTTTTACTCTCTTGAAACATCCTCACCAATATGCAGACATGATTAGTAGTTTCAAAAGCTACAATTTAGGACATTGTAGTATCAACCACTAATCAATACTCAGTAACAAAAAATCTCACCCACACTTTGCTCTCTAGCTATTGTATTTGAGTAGTCTTTCTTTAGTATCCTTTTCAACCTCGATTGAAACAATTACCTCTCAGGTTTCCATCTGCTTTGGACCTGTAGTTGCTCTCATACTTCTTTTTACCTTTTTCATCTTCTTTTCACATGTCTTTCGTCTTAGAACTAGAGGAGCCATCAAATGATGCACGAGAATCGCCATTGTACCTTAAGACCACATGTAACATTATAACTTTATCATCAGCTCAGTTAATAGTATCTTAATCTTCTGCAAGTAATAGCTCACGGTAAACTGTGAAAACTATCAGGTGAAAATTCATTACCATGTTAAACTAAGTCTCCTTGATAGATGGTTACATCATAACTCTCAACCATGTTTGAAGTTTCAATCATAGTCAAATTATGAAATTTCACAGGTACTCTAGATTTAATGCGGATGTTCTATAAAGTTCATTCCTTCAAAAAAGCTTTCCTGCTGAAATAACAAAACATGTCTTGAAGGGTCTATAATATGTCATAAAAGGTTTTCTGACTTTCAAGCTTTATTGCAACATGTTTGATATTGAAGTCAAAATGTTATTTGTAATCACTCACTTATTATACACAGTCTTTTTAGACTTGTTACATGGTTTTAGTTTGAGCAACGAACTTTAGCATATGATGCATGAATGTATATGTAAATCTATTGAATTACAATAATACAACGACTATGTGATCTTTGTGATCCAGTAGGCCCTATATAGAAAAGATAATTGTTTCCACTAATTAAGCTGGGACCCTCACACTAGACAAATCATATCTAACAACAAACTTCTATACTGGTATCATTTCATTTGGTCACCAAAATCAATAACGAGAGCATTTATAGGAGGTTTACAAATAATCTCGATTTGAGTATATAACTTGTATTCACAAATAATCTCGATTTGAGTATATAACTTGTATCAATCTTTCAATACTAGGAAATAATTTCGCCTTCTATATAATGATCACAATTTATATTGTATCTAGACGATTTTATCATAAAGAAATCCAATCAACTACAGGACCCTCCTATAGAGAAGTCTGTTGCATTATCGACACAACAAAAACGTGCTATTTTGCTTATGAATTGATTAAAGGAAATCAGGAGTTTTTTTTATTTAAATAAACATCCTCTCACAAAATATTTTTAAGTAATAAATTTTAATTTTAAATAATTACCGTCTCATCTTCAAAGCTTTAATACGATTTACAAGATTCAACAATTACATGAATTGAAAATTCACATGAACCAATGTCCTGTAAGCTCACAATTTTAAATTTAAAATAAATAAATAATGGAGTTGTACGAAATAACGAATTACATCAAAAAAACTAGCCAAAACATTCAATCAAGATTTAAAAATAATAAGCGCGTAAACAATCTAGATTGTTATGATACCAATTGTTGGAAATTAAAAAATAAAATAAAATTCAAGAAACAAGATTGTCTAAATGCTCACGTGTGTGTTATATAAAGAAAAAATGAATCGAATTTTTACCTAAAATTTGATAGTTAATTTTTTAATTGATTTTGAATCACAAACTTCCAACTTTATGGATCACGAACTTTTAGCTTTCAATTCGGCTAAATGCTCCAAACCTTCAAATCTTCTATTGTATACTCCAAAACTAATACAACATCGATGGATGGGCACATTTTTTTAATTAAATCGAGAAACAAGTTCTTGAACTAAGCAATTGAATAAAGTAAGAAAAAAAAATTTCTCTCTCCAAATCTAAACACTACGAAATTATTTGTGTTCTGTAAGATAAAGTTCCATCTAATCTCTATTTATAAAGATAAAATAGTTTCAATCCATATACAAGAATTCTACATTCAAATATGAGTCTTAATTAAAATTCAAATGAGTTTCAATTAAAATCCAAATCGAATTAATTTACATTTAATTACATGTGTAATCATATAACTTCAATTACAATTATAATTACAATTACAATTAAGTGTACAACTTTCATAGCAATTGCAATTGAGTTCAAAATCTTATTGTAATTAAATTAAGTGTATAACTTTCATAGCAATTGCAATTAAACTCAAAACATTTATAATAATTGCAATTAAATTCCAATAAATTATAGAGGTGCCACAGGGACATAATCGAATATATATTATTCAAACTCTAATAATTAGATCTTGTCCAATCAACCCTAGACCATTAAATCTAATTATTAGTCTTTAACTTCTTTTTTTTTTTTTTTTTTTACTAAAGACAAAATACTAAATTCAAGATATATATAAAATCACAGAAGCCAATATATCTGTAATACTTTCCTTTGACCTATCTATGTGTATTTTATTCCCGTCCAAAATTCAATAATTAGGTACGAGCATAAATTACCATTTTGTCCCTCTAATTATTCCCATTGACTTAAGTACCATTTTTTTTCAACGGTCCTATGAACTAATCACAAATGTCGAAATTTAGTCATCGCTAAACATTCAGTTCAAATTGTAATCGATCAATAGAAAATATTTAAATAGTCACTCTATTTATTTTCAAAGCGACGATTCCCTATACAAATTTATATTCCCTACTTCACTCATTCTCAAGCTCTCAACTCATCGAAATATTTGACTAATCAAATTAATTTCACTCAGTCAGTAAAAGATGTGCATAACTCTGTCAAGAAATTTAGATGAAATACAAGAAAGTAAAATTTAATTCTCAACACGATCATGCAATAGAATTAAATTCGAATATGGTCCGTTCAATACACTCCAAATGTGCCACATTTAACTATTTCAATGATAAGGACAAATTGCAATCCGAATAGTGAATCAGTCAATATTATAATCTTCCAGTATAAAGTATCAACCCTTATACATTAATTGTGAAAAAATTATTTATGATCAAAAATAAATTGTATCACACTGTACTTCTTAAAGCAAGGAACCAATTTATATATCGCAAGTGAACATAGGCGCTCTAACTCGTATGCTCAATAATAAGTACAATAAATAAATAAAATCAAAATTTATTTATTATAAAATATTATTTTGTCACAGCAGAATATATTATTTGGGTATACAACCCAACGGATCTAACTATTTATTATAGGATGATGCCTCCCCGGGTCCCTTTGAGAGAAATAGTAGATTTGACTCTTTAAATAATTCAAAACTTGTTCAGCTAACATTTTAAAAATTAGCGAAAAAATGACTAGCAATTTTATGCAGAAAGCACGGGTGAGAGCTAGCTACCATGTAATGCAACAAGGAACAACTGCTGGTCCTCCCACCCTAAAACCCTTACCCTTACATTTTGCTTAACAGCAAATTTTCTTTTAAACCCTTAGTTTATATGTGTGTATTTTCTGCTACTATAAAGCTATAACCACTGCATCTGACCAAAATTATTTTGGGGATTACATGGTCAGGTCAGGTCAGTTTCTAGGTAAATTTAAGCCATACAGAGCAAGAAAGTTCAAGCAAGTTTAGTACACAGTACACGACTATGTAATGGATAAAATTTTAGCTTGTATTTCTTTCTTAAGATAGTTCAATTCTATATAATCCACCTTATGAAATAAACCAAAAGAGCTTGGACGAGGAAGATAGTTGATTCTATGGGGTCAATTGAGTGCTATCAACTACAGATTGGCTGCAATGGAAACCATTCAGGTTGAAAGTCATAGTGCCAAAGTCTAAATCAATGAACCTGATACCCACCACAAGCCAAGCAGTTAGGAAGAAGTGTTAGGAATGAGAGTTGACTTGTGTGTCTCGCAAGAGGCACCTATCTCTTTCAAGATGATTCACGACATGCCAAACCTTGATAAAGGTTCTTCTCTTCTTGAATGATTTTTAGTAGCCAAAAACATTAAGAAAGTCAAAGGACATATTTGACACACGGCATTGAACAATACAATAACCAATTTTCTTCTTCTTTTTTAATATAGTTGTCGTGTATAGTCCAACTTAGCAAACAAGCCTCAAAAGTCTAGAACGAGGATGATTGCTTTAACTCCATTAAGGTAATTTTGATGAAATTTACTCCCATTTTAGTAGCCGTAGTCTTGAAGTGGTTTACATTGAGAAGCGTCATGTACACAAAACCAAACATGTCATCACGCCTAAACATACGTAAATCTTCGTAAAGCAATTTTCTTAACAAAACGAAATAAGATTTTCTGACGTTTTGTTTCTCTATTTCTTAATGTCATTGTCTCTTTCTTTCTCTTCAGCAAGTCCACGATGAAGATCTCTTCATAACGGGCTTCATTTGCTTGTCGACTTCAAGGGAGATCATCCCCAAATGTGAAGGATCTTCCAACATCATTTTTGCCACGAGGTATCCAGCAATAGACCATGTTTGGTACTTTCTCGCTTGTTTACCGATATATCTTCCTAATTTTCCATCATAATATTCAGGCCAACCGTCCTTGAGCAAACGATTCTCTGCAAGATCAATTGCTCGTCTTGCAATTTGTATCCGTCCAGTCTTGATACATGCAGCCGTTAGCAACCATAAAAGCACTGTATTTAAGACAAAGAAAGAATGTCATGTAAGAGAATGTATGAGTTAAGCAAGGAAAAATTAGAGCACGTTGGCTAAGCTCAGTGCAAGTAGAAGTTGCTCTTAAGTAAGTTTTATTGTGTTAATAAAGTAACTTATTTCCAATTTTGCTAATTGCAAAAATTACTTTATGTTAAAACTTATTCACTTGTGAGTAAACTTTTTAAGCTCAGCCAAGCATGCCCTAGGGTACTTCAAAAGCAGAGGGAGTGTATGTAGGGATTGACAACTCTTCATTACAGTTTTTGATACGGAGAAAAAAGATGTTTATCATGTACATACAATACAAGATATTTTTCTGATAGGGATTAAGCCTTAATCACTAGCAGGAGATACTAAAAAAAACACAAAAATCAATATTAGAAGAGAAAATAAGGAGAACCTGGCCAAGATCCGCCATTGTGATAACTCCATCTTGTATTTTTCGGATCACATCCAGTTACAATTCGCCATTCATGACTTTCGATTGCTGGATAACATATTTTCAGAGGCATTTCTCCTACAAGCTCTTCCCATCGTTCTTCAATAAGATCCATAATAGCAGAAGCTTGGTCGGTAGTGGCAAGACAAGATAAAATGGCCACACAATTACCTAAAACAAACCATCTAAAATCCATCCTCGCAGGACTAACATTTCCAATAAAATAACCACCACGCATAGGCATAAAATCAAATACCCATTCGGGAATTGAATTCGGAATAACATTGAACTTATTAACTGCAGTATGGGAATATTCTTCAGTTTTATAGCGATATATGTCATTTAACTGTTGAAAGTCGAGCCAAAAATAACTTCTCATGTGATAACTCAGTGCATGCAAACGCTTAACTATTCTCTCAATAAACTCATTGCCATCTTCGTCATGCTTCAGCAATGCTAAAGCACATCTCAAAGACATAAAGAAGAGTGCTTGAATCTCAATAGGATACCCATATATACCCTGATAAAAGAATTACCATTAGAATACACATGTACATTCTTGTTTAGAGGACCACATAATATGGCATAATTGAACTCACATCATGTAGAATATACAGAATGGAAAATTAAAATTTAAGATAAACTGATTTTCACTTGGTGCATGTTTGGCAGGTCAGATAGGATTAGGATAGTACTGGATTGTATCAAAAAGCTTAAAATCTTATTCATTATCAAGTCCCATCCAGTACTATATACCAAACATGCACTTAGATTATAAAACAAAACAAGACACTTGAAAAACTTGAATCTCCACAGATTACCCATGCCGCCACGCGTGGATGAAATTTACATTCCAGGATGGACAAGGGCACTATGCTTCTCAGGGGATTTAAAGCATGTCACTGAATTTCACCTAGAGGTTAATAAAGTTATCTAGCATTTATGGTGAAATTGCTTACCTCATGTACCTCAGATCTTATTGACTTTCTAATATTATCCTTCAACAAATTGTAAACTCTTCCCAGTTTTATAATCAATTAAGTGCCCATATTGTCTGTCAACTCGATCACGATACTGACACTACTCATATCAATATATATGTGCTAGAAAAACAACCGTATGAAACTCAAAAAGCATACTAACCTGCTAAGTCATCATGTTCATTCATAAAAAACAACGCTACCAAGCATCATAAAAAAAACAATCGTGATCATATTGCTCCAAATTCTGTCAGGATTTTATGACCGGTTAGTCCAGAAACTCCGTCATATCTCTAAATGTTTGCTTCTCTAATCTGTTTATCACAATTCTACTTAATATTAAAAGCAGCGTCAAATTATTTGCACAAAGGATGAAGAAAATTGGATAACATTATTTTTTCTACAGTACTCATTTTCAATCACGCATTTTTCATTAAAATAATATTACACATAAATAAAAGACTTTTCATTTTTTTAACCATACATTTCAACATTAATCACTATTTCATAATCCATTTTTTTTAATTAAAGGGGCACAAACAAGCCCTTATTGTAGTTAATGGGATTTTTTTTTTTTTTTTTTTTTTTTTTTTTGTTTATTCTACTCCACCTGGAAATGGGATTTTTTTTTTTTTTTGTTTTTTGGCCCCCATCAAGAGAGCAATTTCACTTTTTCGGTTACTTTAACAATCTCCAGCCCCTATACCTTTTCAGATTCAAAAACTTATTAATTTTCACCAAGAATTATTCAGATTTATTCGAGAGAATCGACCTTTTTCAGCGTTATCATCCATTGATAGAAACATAAGATACTGTCACAAAGACAAAGATGATTCAATATCTCACCATTCTACGATCAATCATTGAGCACCCATCAGCACACAGCAAAGTCGGAAAAGTGTCAAATCCTTCTGATAGACACAGACTCATAATAAGTTTGATTCCCTTTTGGCACTCTGGTTTTTCAGCCAGAGATAAATCTCCAGTAGATTTTGTATATGCACGAAGAAGAATTATCCACCAGAATCCAGAATCAACTGGTGCTACTCTTCCAATTGCACTCTCACCAAAATCTGCAACTACAGAATCAGTCTTGCGAACTGGATCATGAAGAACTTTGAAACTAGCTGGCATAGCACCTTCCCCAAGCTTGAATCTATCTATTTTTTTCTCCCACCCTTGAAGCTGAAGGGTTTTCAATAGGAAATTTTTAACTATATCTGGCTCACCATTCATTAAAAATGCCAGTGCACTCGGTACAAAATCTCGAACAAAAACCTGCCAGCATAAAAAATTTCGAATTTAAGGAAACATATTAGAAGCATGTTAGGCTAAGCTTAAAAATTACTTTTACTAAAAGTGAGGACTTACTTTCTAGAAAGCTAAGTTTGCTAGCAAAAAAGAAGCTAAAGTAAGTTTTACTTCTTTTTTAAGCTTAGCCAAGCATAGTCTAGTTTAACAGAAATATAGATATCAAAATCACTGAAACATCATTTGCTTCTTGGTAGTGGGATTAAACATTCATCTCAATGCCATTTTATTCAATTTCGGAATCAATATCTCATAAATTCACAGGGATTTTTTGCTTTTGTCAAAAATAAGGCCTGTTAATGGTCGGAAGTCAAAATTATGCAATTTTTTATTTTATTACCAGAAGATAACTTTCTCTAATAAAAAAACTTACCTGATCATAATTCAAGACTTCCTCAGAAGCATGGTCATATGCGGCAATTGTGCCAACTGGTTGGCCCCGAAAATGCACTAAGGACCATCGGAGGGCTTCCCAAGCTTCTGCCACAATTGGATGGGGCTCAAAAGAATTCCGAGCAGATGAAGCCGGGGTATCCAACACTGACTGTCCAGGTGAGTATGTGCTCTCGTAATTGTCTAAACCTCTAGTCAATGCAATTGATAACTCACTTAGTGACCTCTCGTCGAATGATCTCTTCCTCTCTATGTTTAATCTCGGCTTATCAAGAAGCTTTGAGAGATCGAAGTCATCCATTTCAGATAGTGAGGCTTGAGAACTCACATTTCGAAGTCCAAAGCCCCTCACACCATCCACATTAACCTTTAAACTCTCCTGTCTATCCATATCACCCTTCCCCTTTCAACCAAAATATCTGTATCGCAAAGAGGGTGGGGGGTGGGGGGAGTATTGATATCAATATTTACCTTCATACTGGAAAAGATAAATATACACATAGGATATCCACAACTAAAATACATAGAGGTATGTGTATGTGTGCATAGTAAGTCCTTGTCAGGCATTATGCAATTTGAAAACACCACGAACTAAAGTTCATATTTTCAAGCCCAGAAATGGAAATAAAATTCAACCTTCATATGCATGAATATGCATTGTACACACCCCTCTGTGAACGAGTAGATGAACTATTTTGCCCTGAATACACTATGATGAAGAAAAAGAAATGGATGATACCCCAATATAACAGATGTTTGTGCCCGCGTGCGAGCACAATTAAATTGTTTAAGAAATGTACTTATCTTACTTCAAAGAAAAGGACGATCACCCACCCTTTTTTCTAGTGGCTTGCCTGCTCTCACTATTGTTAAGTTGCAAATAGTTATTTACAAAAATCTGATTATGAGTTACAAAATCGTAAAATGGGCACATGAGGAACCAACCTAACATCTTTTCAATTAAAATCCCAAAAGGCCATTTATACTACCCTATATTAATTATATTTATAATGCTGTTATTCACAATAAATGATTACAAATGGTAAGAAAAACACAAAATGGAGCAAACTTTTTACAGTGATTAGTTAGAAAGAATGTACTGTCTCCAATTGTTATTTACCTCAAAAGTAATGAAAATTAGACAAATAAATAAATAAGTAAATTTCCTACCTTATAAAAAAAATCAACCAACCAACTAACGTAGAGATTAGTAATAATTTAAGTAAAAATATAACTAAAAATCAGATTGAATCTGCACTTTCTGGTAAGATTTAAAACAACAAACAAAGTACATTACCGAATTAAAATGAAAGAGCTGTAATTCAAATAAAAGCATCAAAATAAAAATGACTAGATAAAAAACAGAATTGATGTATTCTGATGAGTATCCCCAAAAAAAATAAAAAAAGAAATAGAAAGAAAAAAAAAGAACTACATTATCAAACACAAAGAAAAGTGCTGAAATTCACAATAAAGCTGGTCAAGATCAACGTAAAATGGGCTAAGAAACATAAATATAGTACCCAAAATTTAAAATGCTAACATAGACAAAAGTGCTCCTGAAAGACTTCAGAATTGAAACAAAAAAGTATCCAATCTGCAAGAGTCACATCAGATCTAAATCTCCCTTTGAACAGAGATCAAGAAACACAGAAAAAACTCACCTTTGACTACGGGCAATAATTAAGAAGGAGAGTAGGGATAAACATTTATGGAATATTCCGGCAGAAATGACCGCCGGCGACGGCGAGTCGCCTAAGAAGAAAAATGTTAACGGGGTGTATGAAAGCGCGGAAGAGGGGAAAAAAATGAGCCAATTCGCGGAAGATCATATTTATTGACCAACCAGAAAGAATTGCGGGAGTGTAGGGTGATTGGTGTAGAGGGAAAGGAAAAAACGGACCTTTGGATCAACACTGTCTAAATTCGAGGCGAAAAATTGCACTACTGATCCCTAACTTCTCGTTCGTACGTTGTCCCAAATGTCGAGTTGATTTCAGAACTACGGGCGTGTTTGATTATATTTCTGTTTTTATGAAAAATATCAATTTTCCATCCAAATTCTTATTTAAAGTGTTTGATTACTTTTTTTTTCATGGAAAATATTTTCCAACTTTTAAAAATATGCCTAATTTTCCCTTTTTTTTAAGGAAAATATTTTCCTTGGATGGATGTGATTTTTATTTTCCTTAATGAGGAAAATATTTTTTTCTAGGTAATTTGATTGATATGAAAAATATCACCTAGAAAAAAAATATTTTCCTCATTTTAAGGAAAAAAAAACCATACACATCCAAGGAAAATATTTTCCCTAAAAAAAAGGAAAATTAGGTATATTTTCAAAAGTTGGAAAATGTTTTCCATGGAAAAAAAATAGCAATCAAACACTTCAAGTAGGAATTTGGATGGAAAACTAATATTTTTCATTAAAAAATAAATGTAATCAAACACACCCTAAGAGTGCGTTTGATTGACAATATTTTTCATTAAAAAATACATTTTTTCACCTAAATATTTATTTTTTTGTTTTTTGATTAACATTTTTTTCGTGAAAAATATTTTCTTACTTTTAGTTATATGACCATATTTTCTTCAAAATCAAGCAAAATATTTTATTTAGGAAGAATATGATTTTTTTTTTTTTTTTTTAGGAAATTTACTCTTTCTAATCCATACTCCCAACAAAAATGAACAAGTATAATGTTTTCTAATTTGAAAACTAAATCAATCAGATATATTTAATTAATAATTTCCATATAAATATGTTTTAGGAAATTGAATTACCTAAAATTTAGTTTCTTTCCATAAAATTCATGTTTACAAAATTAGTCAATAATAGAGTTAATTGTTCCAATGGTCACTGAATTTAGGTTCATATCTTTAATTGATCACTGAAATTTAAAATGTCGAGTTTTGATCACTGAACTTAAGTTTATGTCTCCAATTGCTCACTTGTGACCATTGAACTTTAAAAAATATTGTACATTACTCACTAAACTTTGAAAAATATTCTATATTACTCACTGAACTTTAAAAAATATTGTATATTACTCATTATAAACTCGCTATTTTTCACGTTTGATAGCTATGTTGATAAGTAACGTACGGCATATTTTAAAGTCCAATGGCCAAAACTCGATATTTTAAACTTCAATGAGCAATTTAAGACATGAACTCAATTTCAGTGAGCAATCGAAGACATTGACCTAAGTTCAGTAACCAAAATTCGATATTTTAAATTTCAGTGACCAATTAAAGACATGGACATAAATGCAGTGACCATTGAAACAACTAACTCGTCAATAATACTCTATTATAGTTACACAATTTGAAATAAACTTATACAAACTCTTAAACACTTTCATCAAATTATATGATCCTCAATGTCTAATTTTACGAAAATAGACTTTGTTCTAGGTTGGTGAGGATTAAAATAAGTTTTTAACAGATTACAATAAAAGTTGATAAAATATGTGATCTAAAATTAATTGTTGACTTTAACTTTGATAAAATTATAAATTTTAATATCTACTAAAGAGGGACTTTACGTTTCAACTAAGGTTGTTATCCAAAAATTAAAAAGAAATTAAAAAAAAATCTGTTTTAACTAGGATTAAGAGATGCCTTAACGGAGATTTTCAAAATATTTTTACTGTAAAGATTGATTGTGTAATAATTTTTCATTTTCAAAGATTAGGGGACAATATGCTACTTAAATAATCTGTTGATGACCAATCCTGCAATTTTTCCTAGTAGGTTCTCTTTAGCAATTAGCATTCTAAACCCTTGTTTGGTAGGCATCAAAATAAGAGTTTTATTATATTTTGATAAAATTAGATGAAATGTGAGGTGGAAAATTTATAAGTCACTTTAAATATTTGATAAAATTAATTGTTAACTTTAACTTAAATTAAAATATGAATTTTAAATTCCATCAAACAGAGACTAATTGATTACCCATGGCCTATTGAAGTGTAAAATAGAGTTGGGCAAATCTCCCAAACCGAACTCGAACCGAACCGAACCCGACGATTCTTATCAAATTAAATACCCGAACGGATATTTGAATTGAGAACCAACGGGTACAGTTCGATTCTTGGTTCTAGACCAAGAACCAAAGAACCAAAAATGAACCAAATCTTTCTATTTTTTTTATATTAAATAAATCAAATTATTTTAATTTAAATTTTTTTCTAAACAAATTAACAATTTCTAAATTCAAATTTTTGACTCAATAATTTGTTTCATTTCTAATTTTTTAATTTTTGGTCCAATTACCTATTTTATTGTTTCATTTCTTAACCCAACATGATCCAACCTACTAAATAACCCTAAACACCTACACTAAAGTGCAAAACGCTGTCTCAACTTTCGCACTCACTCTAATAGCCTCGCTGACATTCCAAAATCTCTACAATCACCGACCGAAACTGTAACCTCCACCGATCGAAGCCATGACCGCAGGGATCATTTGAACAAGGTAGTCTGATAGTCTCTGACATTTCAAAACCATTGTAGTTATTTAGTGCTTGGATTCAAGGGGTTAAATCATGTTAATAAGATTAGTTAATAAGATTGATTTTGGTAGGTTTCTATGCAACATCTAAATTGGAGAAATAGCCAATTGATTATGTTAATAAGATTAGTTAATAAGATTGGTTTTAAAAGGTTTGTATGCAACATCTAAATTGGAGAAATAGCCAGCTAATCATGTTAATAAGATTCGTTAGCAGTTAGCTTGTTCTCTTTAAGGGTTTTCCAGAATGTTTTGCTGGTTTCTCTCTGTTCAATTGGTGCAACTATCATTCGTTAGTGTTTGATGATTTTGTTCTACATTATTTGTGCGGAATTTAATCAAGTTTCTTGTTAAGGTAATACAAATTCTGGATGCTCAAATGGGAGACAAAAAACAACCTAATACGAGGTTAGAATCATTTCACTAAAAATAGCCTATGAGGGCATTGAGACAGGTAATAAAATATATGTTATATATTTTTTTTTATTAAATCTTATTAATTGAACAAATTTGAATTTTTTTATATTTGTTAATAACTTAATTGTGTTTTTTTCAATTTTTTCTTGCAGAGTTTCTTAATAATGAGTATGTAAGTCAAGCAATTGATGGATAGTTGAAGTTTTAATATTAGTATCTATTCTTTGTTATCTGTAAATTGTAAGCATTGGTAAATTAATTTTGTCAAACTACTTGTTATTTTACATGTTATTAAATTTGACTATGTTAATTTGTAAAACTACGATTGAATGTGTCATTAGTTATATTTATATATTGTTGTTATAAATATTAAAAAAATTAATTATAGTACGGAACCAAATTGAACCGAACGGAATCGAACCTGAACGGTTCTATAATCATATTTGGACCCGACGGTTCCATTTACTAGATATCCGAAAATTTTGGTTCGATTCAATTCTCTTTAGAAACGAATCGAAGCGACCCGCGCCCACCTCTAGTATAAAGTGATTTGTTAATTTTAATCAAAGTTAACAATTAATCTTAAAAACATATTTCATGTGATCCACAACTTTACAATCACATATTTCATCATTTTTTTTAATCTAAATATACTAAATATCTAATTTTAATCCCACCAAGGGGCTTATACTTTTCGACTAAAATTATTAGTAATTTTTAATAGTAATTAATTATATATGATCTTACGAAATTTGTGGTCAACAAATATATTGTTGAAATTAATTTTTTGAGTTTAACTAAAATAAATATTAACACTTTTTAAAAATTTTAATATTTGATAAATATAGACTATCTTTTCTTTCTATCGCTTTTACCTAATCCGACTTGCTTATTCTACCTCGCCTTCTAAAAATTGGGTAAATAATTTTATGGCTATGGGTCAAGCAAGTTGTGCTGGGTAGCCCACAAGAGACGAAGAAACAGATAAATAAAAATTATGAAAATTACATAGAACCAGATTTCTTAAGTTGTCATTTCAAAAATTATATTTAAAGTTTGCTTATATAAAAATTAGATGATAATTTAATATTAATAATACTATTATTAAATTAATTTATATACTAACCTTACCTTCATCCACCCCATCAAATTTAATTCCCGAACCCTAAATCCTTCCTCATTTTTCCTTCTCTCTATCTTCTCTCCTCTCTCTCCATTGTTGCTACTCCTTTGCTCTCTCTCTTTCTCTCCACTAGTTCACCTCAATCGCTCTTCACTTTCTTTTAATTGGTACTATTAATGGCAATTGTGTACTACAGCAGCGTCGCGCTGTCGTTCGCAACAGCACCAGTGCTACTGCTGATGCTGTCTTGCATAACATCGAGACAAGTGATGAAAAATGTTGTCTCCGCATCGTTCCACAAAGTGTGCCTTCTCAGCCGACGCGGCTACAACAGCGCAACTTGGAGAAATTAGGTTTGGATGTTGTTATTGGTAGTGGTGTTTGTATTACTGTTGGTGGTGTGGTGTTTGTAATATGGCTGCAGGAGCGCAAGCGATATACCTGAGAGAATTTGATTCTAGGTGTGGTGGTAGATTTGTGGTTGCTATGTTGTACGGTGAGGTGGTGGTGCTAGCAAGGTTGTGGTGGTTCTGGCAATGATTGTGGAGTTGATGGTGGTGCAGTAATAGTGGTTGTGGTTGTGGTTGTGGTTGTGGTTGTGGTGATGATGATGTTGATGGTGTTGTTAAGGTGGTGGTGGCGATGGTCGTGACAGTGGTATAGTAGTTGTAAGTGGGATGGAGTGGGTGGGGTGTTTGTGACAAATAAATAATATGTGACTAATTATTTAAGATTGTGACCATTAAATTGGATATTTTGTGATCAATAAATAATATATAACTAGTAACTTGTAACTAACAAATATGACCTAAAAATTCGAATCGTGACTTGAAATATTTGTAATTTGTTCTGTTAATTTTTTTTATTTATAACCGATGAATAAATTGTAATCTATAAAAATTTTATTTGTGATCGAAAAATAATTTGTAACAAATTAATTCGATAATTTGTAAACAGATGGTATAGATTTGTGACCTTAAGAAATTTAATTAATAAAAATATATTTTTAATGAATAAAATACAATTTTATTTAATTATTTCATAAATAAAATTTAACTAATATATGATTTTTGAAGTTTTAAACATCATTTCTCAGTTTTGAAATGGGCTATACTTAATATCTTAGATATGAAAATTTCCCATAAAAATTTGTAAGGAAAAAAGTAACAAAATGTGGAAATTACAGTCAGGATGGTTTTTGAAGTTGCCATTTCATAATTTATATTTCAGGCTTCATTCAAATTCAGGTTGTAATAAGGTAATTAATATGTATAAAATAAATATATTTCCTCATAATCATTGCCGCTATTTAGGTTAATATTAGAGAAAGAGAGTTTTTAAAAAACAAAAACATGACCTCAGAGAAGAGATACTTCTGCAAGCTCAGAATATGGGAGAAAAGAACTCTATGTAGATATTATAAAGAATAAAGATAAAAACAAGAACAATGGAAAAGTTAAAGAATGTTATTATTACGAAAAATTAGCATTTCATTAAAGATTTGAAATGCAAGGTGTTATCCTTGTGCTGTGGCCAGAAAAAAAAACTCAAATGAATAGGTGATTGACTCTGGCTGTGTCTTTCACATGTATCCTATAAAAGAATGGTTTACTCAATTTATTAATATAAATTGTAGACAATTTCTAATGGGAAATAACATGAATTGTCGGATAAGGACATTGAAAAACTTAACCTTTTACTTGAAGATATCATATTATTGAATTTTTAGAGACTAGGTATATTCCTGATGTTACGTATTCTCAATAACGTAAATATGCCACAAATGGTGTCAAGTTTTGTAATATAAAGATCAAGTTTGGATGTCGAACCCACAATGATTGAAATTCAATTTACTACTAAATACCATAATGAATAGCTTCTATTTTATCTAGACAATAGAATGTTGTCATCAATAGTTCTAAATTAAAATTCTAGAGGAAATTGCAGAGGATGTCAATTTTTCTCAAGACATTTAAAATGGCACTTTTTTTTTAACATTCAAGAACGTCAATTTAAGACATATTTGTCCCTGGAGATAATTTTAAATTCCCTACATGTCCTAATTAAATGATATTTGACCCAATGGAAGAAATTGTATAAAAATCTTGTCAATGTCAAGGATGAAAAGTTGAAAAAAAAAGAGATGAATCTTATTTCTCTCATTCAAACAACCCCAACTCTCTCACACACTCTCTCTCATTTCTCTCATTACGAGCTTCAATCCAAGAGAGAAAAATCTTTTTTTTTCTTTACTCAATTTTTGTAATATTTTTATCTATAAAGGGTTTATGAGATACGAAAAAATAGAGCTTTTTGCTGGGTTTAAAATAAGAGTTGGAGCTTGGATTAGAAAGAGGTAAAAATTCTTTTAATATCCTGTAATTTTTTTGAATGTTTTGAATAATTTTTAGCTGTGTTATGGTTGGAAATGTTTTTCCCCTACTTTTCGCAATTTCATACCATAAATTTTAATTTTCTCTTTTGTATACATTTTCTAGTAGTAATGCATATGTTACATGTACCAACACTAATGTTGAGGGAAAAAATTATCTAGGGTTCCAGTTTAATATTTATCATCTTCCTTTGCTTTCAAAGTTCAGATTTTAAGTATTTTGAATGTTTCATTGTTGGGTGAAATTTTGGATTGACACTTGACATATCTTTCTTTTCAATATTTTTGGTACTTGTGTGATGTGAAAATAATATTGCTATCACTTGGAATCCATTTGTTGTGGGTGGTACTCGTATTTGGGTTGAACTCTTACTAGACAGTTGACAGTATACTTGTGGTTTTAATGTTTTGTTATGTTCGAATATGGAGTGAAATATTTTTCAATAATACCTATTTGCTTAGAGATGAAAAGTAGATTTCTCGATAGTTTATCTGTCGACAGTTCACTAATGTAGAAAAATGTCATCGCGCTTAACTGTCATTCCCGACAATTAGCCTCAATAATTCTCGACAGATGAACTGTCGAGAACGACAGTTCATTCCTTCCCTCCGTTCAATTTCACAAGTCAAACTTTGGTTCATTCTAACATTACACGAGTGTTTTGCATAAACATATATGAAATGCTATGATCTCGTGATTTTTTGATTGATTTGTTCATATGTGGTTAGATTTTTTCCATCCGAACGTCTCACATGTGACTGATTTCCATATGTGGTTATATTTTTGTATTTCACGTTTTTATTTGTATAACAATACCACCATCGTCACGATTCATTCTTCATAATTTTTGGATCACATGCAATTCAAATCTATTTTTGTAAAAGTTGCTTGTTTGAATTCAAATTATGATAGATTGCATAAATCAATTGAGTTATATTATGTACTGTGATCAGATTGTTTTTGCACATAAGGTGAACGTTATTACATTTCTTCACATTGTTTTCTACGTACTTTATCTCGGAATACTAATTTCACCAATGTATGATGACATATGAGCAAACTCATACTCATGACTGGAATGATCGTCAAAGTGTTGGTGCACACATTCTTGCTATAATTGGAAATGGAACCAATCGATTTCGTTGTCAAAGAAAGAGCAACCTTCACAACGGTCTACTTTTGATGACTGTGGCAACTGCACGGAAAAATATTTTGTTTTCTATTTATGTATATAATTTTGCATTAGTTGGTTTTATTTATGTGATGTTGGCAGAGGAAATTGTTTTTGTTTCGTACAGAAAATGTTTATAGTAATGAATAGTAAATAGTAAAGAATAGTATATTGTTTTTTAAATAGGGTCATGGAGCTACTCCATAGTACAAAACAATGGTTACATCATGTTCGATACTTGAGCAAGGTGTACATAAAAATGGTTTTTGGTGCATTTTATAACTTTCTTGCTTTCGAAACTCATTTGATTTATCGATTTAAAATGGTATTCAATTAAAAATAAATATGATTGAATTGAATATTATGATTTGTTGCAATCGAAAACGTTCGTGAATTATGGTAATATCACTGGACATCGTTTTCTTGCAAAACATAATGAGCAGTTCTTTGTTTGCATTAAAATATTGTGCGTACCATGTTTCAATCAAGATGAAATGGTACACATGATTTAATGTATACAATTTTCATAAATGATAGACCAAGTGTGAGTGATACAAGCACACTTAGACTTTAAAAGCATCACACTAATTGTCTTTCAAATTCAATTTGAGATGTGATGAAAATAAGTTTTCATCGTCGCGTATTTCGGTCGGAGGTATATTCAAGTTAACGACCTTGAACTTCAATTCAATTTGAGTACGGGGATCAAGAATATCGAGTTTGTCCTTCAACATTAACAAAAGTCTGATTACGATATTACTTGTCGGAACCAAAATGTAGGTGGTTTTGTCTCCTCTTCACTTCTATTCGTCATCCGCATGAACAAACTTTCCCCATGCGACATGATGAAACTCAAATGATTATTCATACCTCAAATGTTAGGATTGCAACGATAAGAATTCTACAGAATCAATGTGTTGACATTTAATAGCATGAAAGTGGCACTACATAATACGTAAATTCGTACAATAGTAAAAGGTCAAATCAAGGCTTTCCATCGTTTTTAAGTGTTCAATTTGACAGTAAAACTATATCCCGACAGTTTGTAAATGTCGGGTTCGACATTTCAAACGTCTAACCTGACGGTTTGTAAATGTCAAATTCGACAGTTGAACCATCGAAAATGTCGAGAAGCAGATGACAGTGGGCAGAACATATTCTTCAGCACAACACATTAAGTGTGATAATTAGTAGTGAGCTAGATGAAAAAGGTTAGATTGGCCTTGTTATTGAAGAGACATTTAATGAAAACATTATTTAGTTTTAATGAAAGAAAGTACTCAAAACCTTAATAGTGATAATCATATATGTGAAGGATTTTAAAAAAAAAATCAATGAATAATAATTTCAAAAATTTTAAGTAAATATGTCCAGATTGTATTTAATATTTACAAAACAGTAAACTGTAGAAGTAAAATGTAAATATTTTCTAATAACTAACCTCTCAAAATGGATTATGAATGCAAGAGAAAAATCTTCTTGATCAATGAAATGAAGAAGATGAGAAAAATTAGGATTTGTAAGGGAAGAAGAAGATATATTTGTTTATGTTTCATTTTAAATTTCTTTTACCCTTTTTTATTAACACAAATTCATATTAATCAATATAATACACATTTATCCATATTTTTTTTATATATAAAATAAATCACCACATCAATATAATCAATTCTTTCAAATCAAGCATTAATGCTAATGAAAATGTATCATTAAGGGTAATTTGGACATTTCACACAAAAAAGTGACATTTTTGCTCACATAAAGTGAAAATGACAACTTTTGGAGACCTTGTTAATTTTGTGACATTTTTGAAAATTCCCCTTAAATCTAATGTGGATGTGATGACCTCCAATGTTATTATGCAAATTTGAATGAATAAATCAATGTGAGAAAGCGTAGGGCATGATTTCACCCAACTATCAACAATGTTTCTCAATTATATAGTTAACTCTAATAATTTTTTTTTTTTCAAGTTTATAAGCAAGAACCCTAATTTTATTCTACTTCCTCTTTCGAGTGCCAAGTAAAAACTAATTCTATATTTCAATTCCAAATTAAAATCAAGAGATAATCAAGTTCAAGAGCTTAAGTGGAACATGTTTCAAAGATTTTATGCTTTCTCTCGAAACCTATAAAATCTAGGTTATGCTATTCTAAGATCGAACATAAATTTTTCTCTCTATAATGCTGAAATTTAAAATATCAAATCATTCATTTATTGGTTGGATAATTGAAAGTATTAAATCAATAACACGAATAAACTTCAATGAAAAACTAGAAAGAGATAACTAATATAAAATCAAAACATGGTCTCAAGTTATGATTACATCAAACCCTAGATTAAGATTTTAGTTCATGAAATATGAAAGAGACATAATCAAATTCAACATAAAAAACATAGATAATAAAAGAAATAAAAGCTGGTTTGGAGCTTGAATTCTTCTTCTCCTTGCTGCCTCTTTTGTTCTTTTGATTGATCTCTTGCCTCTTGCATCGTCAAATTCTCCTTTAAAAAGTACATTTGAAGTTGTATTCGTAAGTCATTTGAAGTCCTAGCCAAGTTGGATTGTAATTGGGCTCTTAACAGCTTTAAAAAAAAAAAAAAAAAAAAAAAAACACACTCGATGAGCATCCAACTTGGGCGCTGCGTAATAAAATTGGGCTCTTATAGCTGTGGTGCTTGGGCACTGCGTAATAAAATTACCTAGTGCCTAGACACTACTGATCTAGCCCCTAGGTGCCAGATTTCTACAAATCTGTATTCCTTTCTGCAATGGGCTGGTGCCTGGGCATCCAACTTCTACTTTCTTTTCGCTACTCCTGCTTTTTAGATGGCACTTAGGACCATTGTGGTAGCGCCTGAGCCCCTACCTTTGGTGTAACTCTCTTCCTTTTTTCTTCAAGTTAGTCACTTTCTTTACCTCTTTTGTATGGTTTCCAAGACATTCAACTGCTCATTGTAACGACCTAAATTTTAAATATTTAAATTATTACTAAAACTTTCATTCCATAGTTAAATAAACCTGTCAAACATCCCAACATATCCCAACATGGAAATTTATGTTCCACCAATAATAAATTAAACATATAGGAAATATAATTAATTGAAATATGTCTCAAATCCTAAATCACAAACTTTACATGGAAATAAAACTAAAATAACGCTGAAAAATAAAGATCCATAGTCATGTTACTTCGAATTTTTATTATTGAATTTCATAATTTCTAACATCACAATTAAACCTCATCGCCAATTGACCAACGACCCGTTCTAACTTGTGAGGAGTGGAGAAAAGGGTAAGTACATGAGAATACTTAGTAGGACACGAAAAATTATGGTGCAATCCTGAATAAAAATATTTGAATACATGTGTCAAAATATTTTACCGTGATCATATCTTTAGAAATCGATAAAAAGCTTAATAAATATCATATCTTTGATATCAGATGGCCATAACATATATATCATATCATATCTTCAAACATTTATAAACACAATAATCCAACAACATGAAAATAAACAATTTAAACGGTATAAAACGACTGCACATCATTATCTTACCTTGTTAGATAGCTTTAATTTTTGGAAGACCAAGCTAAAAGAATCACGTTCACTTAATTCTTTTGTCTTCATAAATTATATTACATGATAAAACTCTACATAAAGTGAGATAAGAATATTGGACTTCGTGTAGAAAATGACATGTTTCAAGCACACGTCTCTATCATATAAAATGAGATAATCTCCACCAATAACTTTATGAGACACGTGGCATGCTAGAAAATTTTACATCAAGATATAATAATAATAATAATAATAATAATAACAATAATAATTGACACATTCTTCAACAACTCATACCCACGTTCATTCTCCATAACACACTCTCTCTCCTTTTTCTTTTTCTTTTTTTTCTTAATAAAATCTTTATTTAATAAAAATCAATTACTATCTTACCAAAAACTTGCTTCATATAAGTGTCACCCATTAAAAATCTAAATTCATTAAATAACTCAACTAAAATACAATTCAAGACAATATCTTTTGACCTCGATAACTTGGGCTTCGCTTATTTAAATTAACTTTTTTTCCAGCTTAACATACATGATTAGTTATGAGTTATTCAACGAACACCATATTAATATACTTATATTTGCTATATCGAAATCTAAATATTTGACCCAAATAAAATTGTATTAATACATATATCACATTAGCCCACCCCTCGCCCCAACTTCCCAAATTTAAAATATAATATATAAAATAATTAATTCTAGTATGTAAAAATGCTTGGGGCTTTACACTCATTCATTTAATCATCATTTTTAGCTTCTTCAAATTGAAAGATTTACTCTTTTTCACCTATTCACAATCCTACAAAACAACATTAACACACACATCGAAACGTTCTAAAAACCCAACGAATCTAACAAATTATCAAGTTAAATTGGTATTAAAAGCATGAGAGAAATACACTCGTCAAACACCCCTAAACTAAATAATTTGCCAGTCATCGAACAAACACAAAATAAAAAGAGGAACACTAATAAAATCACACAAATAAAACTAAGCATGTTGATTCAAATAAAATAGGTTTAGTTAGATAGGTTTCTTTTTGAGCTCAGGATTGAAAATATTATATCAAATTCATGAATTATTTTAAAATCATAATGTAAAAGCCAATCTTTCACTTATCGAATACAAACATGTGTGTGTGTGTGAAAAGAATCAAGTATAACGCGGTACATTCAAAAGTTGTTTCAATTCCCAGCATGCAGTAGTCAAATATATCTTTTCTTCGTTTGTGAAATCCACAAACCCCCAAACTTATTTTCTTTTATTCTTTTTTTCCCTAGGTGTATTCTAAAGTTGATTTTTAAATGCAAATTCCTTACACCACTCCAATTTGGTTGAGTCTAATTGGTAATGTTAACAATCTATGCCTGTGATGATTCTTCTGAGGTTTAAAGTGCTTCGACAGTCAAGTTTATACTAAACAATTCAAACCTTCTAGTTATCTAAACCCCTAACAATTCTGATATCATTTTCAGCTCAAGAACAACCTCACCATTTTTTCTCTTCTTGACCCCTATAACAAGTTTTTAGTCAATAACTCCTCGATTTTCAAATAACAAAGGGCATCGGGTTTCAAGACCCCAAAGGACCTACTGATTTAAGAAAAAAAATTGCAAGCATAAGGCATTTAGTTAACAAGTACAGTGCCATTTTTCTATTTTTTTCTTTCAAGGCGAAAATAAAATGAGGCTTAAATCTCTAGCATATGGTCATCACCTAGTTTACACTTGATAGTTAAAGACACTTCACACAATTCTTTTTTCAATATACACATAATCACCATAAGCATAAATTAATCTCTTTCACTGGCTCAAATACCCCAAGATTATAAAATGTTCAAGGATGTTATGAATAATAGGTTCAGGATTGAGTATCTAAGTTCTCTATTTCAATCCATAGTAAGCGTGAATCAATTCATTCCCGTACGTTGTTAAACTCGATTCAATGCATAAATAGTTTCACATTCTACATAGACAAGCAAAAAATTCAACCAAGACACATAATTTATTCACAATCTATAAACTACTACATATTCTCAAGTATATAAATCATGGTCGATATGGCTATCTAACAAACATACAAGCATGCAACAAAATAAAAATTATTCATTTATTATTATTATTATTATTATTATTAGTAGTAGTAGTAGTAGTAGTAGTCATATTTCGCCCCCAAACTCGATCATTTTCCTACAAAAACAAAGAGACGTGTTAAAAATCAAAACAAAAATGTTCAAAATAAAATTTAAATTGTTGAAAATGAGAGATAGAACTTGGGTTTCTTACCAATGAGCACTTCTTTAACATCATTAGGTAGACATTGATGTGGTTTAAAGTTAATTCTCCAAGAGAGATTTCTTCCACATTTCGTTATTGCTCTTGTTGTAATGCTTCAATATTTAACGTTGGCTTTAAATATTGATCTATCTTTACTCAACAATTTGACGCGCCAAAGGTGTGTAATTTATACACGATGAATGGTCCCGATTAACATAATTTAAGCTTTCTTCGGAAAAAGTTTCAAGCAGGAATTAAAGAGAAGCACTTGTTGTCCTGGCTTGAATTCTCTCTTTAAGATTCTCTTATCATGCCACATCTTTAGCCCATTCCTTGTAGATCTTTGCATTCTCAAATGCCTCATTCTGAAATTCCTCTAGTTCATCAAGTTGAAAAAGATGATTTTGCCTGCTACTTTCACATCAAGATTTAATCTTTTCATAGCCCAACAAACTCGATGCTCCAATTCCACCAGAAAGTGACATACTTTTCCAAATACCAAACGGTAAGGTGACATTTCAATTGGCATTTTGAATGCTGTCCATGATGCCCATAATGCCTCATCTAGCTTGTGAGCCTCTAGTTTTACGCTTGGTGCTTACCGTCTTTTCCAATATTTGTTTTATATCCCTTTTGGAGATTTTTGCTTGCCTATTAGATTGAGAATGTTAGCCAAATGTCAATTTGTGCCGTATATTATACTTTCCCAAGAAAGAGTTGAAAAGTTTGTTACAAAAATATGTACTTTCATCACTTACAATTGTTCTAGGCATGCCAAACCAAGTAAAGATATTTTTCTATAAGAATTTAAAGACCACTTTTGCATCATTTGTTAGTGTAGCAATAACTTCTACCTACTTTGATACACAGCCCACAGCAAGTAAAATATGTACTTGGCCAAAAGAGGGTGGAAAAGGACCCATAAAGTCTTTGAGATATTCTCAGTGCTTTTAGCAACGATCACAAGTCGTCACAAGGGTATAGCAATCCTTGAAAAGAGTAGGCCAATAGAATCCTAACTGTGACATCTTTGTTGCAGTATGTATAGGACCGAGTTACCTCCATAAGATGACGAATGGCATTTATCTATAATTAACTACATTTCTTCCAAAGGAACACATCTTATTATTTGATCTGTGCAATTCTTGAAAAGCAATAGATTATCCCATAAATAAGGCTTAATATCATGTAATAATTTCTTCTTTTGATGAAAAGTCTAATTAGGTGGCAACTCCCCATAGGGTAAATAATTAATATAAATCAGCATACATGGGAGTTTGGCTGAAACTACTAAGAGAAGCTTATCTGGAAAAGTTTTTTAGATTCGAAAATGGTTTACCAATACATTCCCACTGCCTTTCTTGTCCCGAATTTCAACATCAAACTCTTGTAAGAGTAATATCCAACGGATCAAATGGGGTTTCATATCGTGCCTTTCAAACAAATATCAAATAGCTGCATGATCTATGTATATGATTTCCTTGGTGCCAATGAGATAAGGTCTAAACTTATCACAAGCAAAGACCACTACAACATCTCCTTTTACATTGTATGTAGTCAAGTTGAGCTCTACTCGGAGTTTTGCTACCATAGTGAATGGCTTGAAATATCTTATCACATCTTTGTCCAAGAACTACTCCTACATTATCACTAGCAACACACATGACTTCAAATGGTTGACTCTTATATGGCATTATCATAACTGGGACGATAATCATTTTCTCCTTGATTATCTCAAAGGGATTAAGACATTTTTCATCAGACACAAATGTAGTGTCCTTCTTTAGAAGGTTGCATAGAGGTTTAGCTACATTTGAGAAGTGTCTAATAAGCCTCCTGTAGAACCCAGCATATCCCAAGAAACTTTGAATTTTTTTTTTTACATTTGTAGGTGGTGGCAGCTTCTCTATTTTATCAATCTTGGCTCTATCATTTCTAGTCCCTTTGCTGACACTTGGTGACCTAGCACAATTTCATCTTGTACCATAATATGGCACTTTTCCTTGTTAAGATTGAAGTTCATTTCTTCACAGCATTGTAACACCAAAGAGAGATTGTGAAGGTAATTATCAAAAGATATACCAAAAATAAAAAAAATAAAAAAAAAACCATCCATGAATACCTCTATAATCTTCTATATCATGTTTGCTAAGATAGACATCTTGCTTATCTAAAAAGTGGCTGTGCATTTCATGAAGCAAACGACATTGTTTGAAAGGAAAAAGTCCTATAAGGGCAAGTGAATATAGTCTTGTCTTAATCTTTTAGTGCTATCGCAATCTGATTATAGGCAAAATACCTGATCAATGAATAGTAGTGGAGAGTGATCTTTTCTCATTGTTTTATTCAACTTTCTATAGTCAACAAATCCTTCAATTAGTTAATGTTCTTGTAGGACTCAGCTTGTTGTCATTCTTGACCAGTTGCATCCCACCTTTCTTTAGAACCACTTGTAGTGGACTAACCTATGCACTGTTTGAAATTACAAATACGATTTCGACTTTCAATAGTTTCAATGCTTCTGCTCTGACCACTTCTTTCATAGATGGATTAAGTGTCCTTTGATGCTTAATAGATGGTTTGTAGGAATTCTCCATAGGTATCTTGTGTATGTAAATTGTTGGACTAATTTGCAATAGACCAACCTAAGGCAACCTTGTGTTTTCTCAACACCTTTAGCAATTTTTCTTCTTCATCTCTGGTACATGATGAAGAAATAATAACTAGAGAAATAGAATCCTCCTCCAAGAATGAATCGTGAAGATGGTCTAGAAGCTGCTTCAACTTTGAATTGCTGTTTTTATTTTCCTTGGCCTTATCAAGATTGGCTGACTACTAAATATCTTGACTATGCGATGGATTGCTTTCAACTAATAAAGATTAAAATGTTAATACACAATCAACCAAGTCCTTGCTTCCCATATAACCTCGAACAGTAGTAATGTCCTCATTGTTGCACTAATCATCATATAATACTCCAAAGGGTCTTCAAAGAATACTTTCTCTTCCTTTACCACAGACTCTATGAAGTCTATTCTATGACAAGTAGGAAATTCCATTGCTTGATAGTGTTGAACATCACTATTTCTTCATTAACTCTCAATGTCAACCGACATCCTTGTACATCAATTAGAACTCTTCGGATTGCAAAAAATGGTCTGCAAAGAATCAGTAAAATCCTCGAATCTTCTTTAATGTCCAAAACCAAAATCAGTTAGTAAGATGAATTTATCAACTTTCACCATAACAACTTCAATGATCCCTCGTGGGTAAGTGAGGAATCTACTAGCTAGCTACAAAAAAAAAAAAACTGTTGTTGGCTTCACTTCCTTGAGACCTAACTTGTTGAACACTGATAGAGATATCAATTTGGTGCTAGCTCTAAGGTTAAGAATTTTCAATTGTGCAAGGAATAATGAAGCTGCTCGAATTTTTCAAATTTCGAGAGAGCTTCTTTTGAAAAATTGCATTAAATTGCTCTATCAACTTCACGATCTCATATTTTTTTGGATTCATCTTTTTTGACATCATATTTTTCATAAATTTAGTGTAGTTTGGCATCTCTTCCAAGGCATTAGCAAATTGAATGTTAATGTGAATTTTCTTGAAAATATCCAAGAACTTGGCAAACTATGCATCAAATTTCTTCTTCTAAAATCTTTGGGGAAAAGGAAGTGCTGGCTTGATGATTGGTAGATTATTTAGGTTTGTGAGAGAATTAGGTCTGTGATCTTTCCTTGTTTCCTCAACTTGAATCTCTTGTTTTGGAACACTCTATTTTCCTTCCTGATTAGGTGTGGAATTCGATGTCTCTATAGGCATACTCTCTCCAAATTCTTTGCAGCTCCTCAATGTAATAGCTTTGTAATGCTTCTTTGATTTGACCTCTATATCACTTGGAAAATTTTCTTTCGATTGAAAATTAATTGAAGTAGCCAACTGACCAAT
This sequence comes from Olea europaea var. sylvestris, assembly GCF_002742605.1. NCBI lineage: Eukaryota > Viridiplantae > Streptophyta > Magnoliopsida > Lamiales > Oleaceae > Olea > Olea europaea. The sequence continues at coordinate 60,381 of NW_019239726.1, forward strand.
TGTATCTTAAGATTCTTCATTGTAGCTCCACTGTTTGTCATACGAGCCTCAATATTATTCAAACATCACTTATATTTGTTAAATCATGATCTTATCTCCAATATAAAAGTCCTCAGGATGTCTTCCAAGGATTGTTTGCCTTTAGAAGATTGATTATTGAATCTAGGAAGAGGTTGAAGTACATTCTTGTTGTTTCCATATGATAAATTTTCATATTTTTTTAGCCCTGGATGGTAGTGATTACATGAGTAATTTCTTCTCTGGTTGAAGTTCTTGTTGTTGACACACTGAGCTTGCTCATTCTCCATCTTAGCATCCTAATGTGGTGTAGAAGCAATAGTTAATACAGATATTTGAGTAGTAAGTAATGAAAACTGAGCTGCGAGGACAGTGTTAGGTTCTACTTCATAAAGAATAGCAACTCTTTTTGCACTTAAGCTCTCACTTGACCATTAGTAGATGTTGATAGCTATATTATCCAAGAGTGAATAAAAAACATATGCAGTTTTAGCCATCAAAGTAACACGTTTAGCAACATCAACTATAGTCTGTGTTTGGCCATTCAATCCGTTGTAGAATATCTCAATTTGCATCCAACTCTAATAACCATGTTGAGGGTAACTTCTAAGCAAATCTTTAAATATCTCCTAAGCTTCATAGTATGGTTTAAGGTCTAATTGTCTGAAGTGGCCGATCTCACTCCATAGTTGAGCTAACTTGGAAGGAGGAAAGAGTTTAGTGAGAATTTTTTTGATCAAAACCTTCCTAAGTAGTAATCGACCTATACGACAATGATTAGAACCATGCTATTACTTTATCTATCAAGGAAAAGGAAAACAAACGCAGTCTGATTACATCTTTAGTAACGTCATTCATCTTCACAATATAATAAATCTGTAGAAAAGTAGCTAGATGGACGTTAGAATCATCTTGTGGAACTCTCCCAATCTGATTTTGTTGTACCATTTACATCAATCTTGACTTCAGTTCAAAGTTATTTGCAAGCATTGTCAAGCGTGCAATACTGGAGTAGTGATCATTAACAACTGGTCCAATATATTCCCTAATAGCTCGCTGTTGATTATTTTCATTTGCTACCTGTTCTGCCATTGCTTCGAGTTTGTTTCTTCGCATACCCCAAAAAAAAAAAAAAGTTCTTTTAATCTTGGGATCAATGGGTAGCAATTTAGAATTTCTTGCTTTTCGTGTGCACAGTTGAAATAAAAATAAGCAAACTAATAGTGATTAATGAAATGGAACATTAAAACAAAGTTACTAATATTATTTGTAAAAATCAAATAAATCAATTCTCGACAACGGCATTAAAAACTTGTTACGCATTTTTTATAATATAAATATATCGTAAGTGTACAGTGTCAAGTTTTCTGATTTATTAAATATAATATTATTGTGATGACTGATCCAACGATATTATGCAAATTTGAAGGAATAAATCAATATGAGAAAGCCTATGGCACAACTTCACCTAACTATCAACAATGTTTCTCAATTATTTAGGTAACTCTAATCAATTTTTCCAAGATTATAACTGAGAAATCTAATTTACTTCTCATAATTTAATTCTACTCACTCTCTCAAGTACCAAGTGAAAACTATTCCTATATTTCAACTCTAATATCTTTATTCTAAATTAAAATCTAGAAAGTATCAAATTCATAATTCCTAAGTGGATCATGTTTCAAAGATTTTATACCATCTCTCTCTCCAAAATTTAGGTTGTGTTAAGATCGCACCTAAATTTTCCTCTCTCGAGTGTCAAAATTTAAACCATCAAATCATTCAATTATTGATCAGGTGATTGAAAGTATTAAACCAATAACACAAATAAACTTCAATGAAAAACTGGAAAGAGATAACTAATATAAAATCAAAATTTCTGGTAAATCAAAAGGTAATCTCTCACACTCGACTACAAAGGAAATTTGTTACGAATAGGGCCTTCTAATGAAGAATAACGAAGGACAACCTATGAAGAATCCTATTTAGGCTTACTGGTGATCCATGATCAACTTAGATTTGATTCTGTAGATTTTGACCCATTTTCTCATTGAACGGAGGGTATAATTTTTCTGAAAGGTAACTAACTCGGTTTCATATATAAATTTCTATAGAATCTTTGACCCCCCCTCCCTACCCAACTTCTAAAATTTGTTTAATTGGCTCAAAGATATCAAAAGAAAAAAGAAAGAAAAGGTCAAATGCTGAATCCTTTTATTTTTCTCAAATTGGAATATGTAATTTCATGGTAATGGTAGACTTGCAATCATTTTTGTTTTTTTTTCCTTATTTATTTATTTTTATTTTTTGTGTGAAAACATAGGAGAAACTACTATTTTTTGTTACATTTAGAATGAAAAGAGAATAATATCCTTCTACTTCCTTTTTTTTTTGGAAGAAAATGAGGATCCAAATGGTCTCAAGTTATGGTTACATCAAACCCATAGATTAAGAATTTAGTTCATAATGAATGAAAGAGACATAATTAAATTCAACATTAAAAACATGGATAAGAAAAGATGGTTTGCAGCTTAAGCTCTTTTCTCTTTGTTACCTCTTTGTTCTCTTGATTGATCTCTTAACTCTTGCCTCTTGCATCGTTGAATTCTCCTTTGAAAAGCGTCTTTAAAGTTGTACTTATAAGTCCTTTGAAGTCCTAGTCGAGTTGGATTGTAATTGGGCTCTAAACAACCAAAAAAAAAAAAAAACAACCCTACTGACGGCTCAGTGTCTAGGCGCTATAGATGTGGCGCCTGGGCACTGCGTAATAAAATTGCCTAGTGCCAAGGCACTAGAGTTTTGAAAATTTGTGTTCCTCTCTTCAATGGGATGGCATCTAGGCATTGCAAGTGTGGCGCCTAGGCTTCCAACTCCTGTTTCCTTCTAGTTGCTCTAGCTTTTTAGGTGCGCTAAGGCGCCATTGTGGTAGTGTTCTTTGATGTATATTTCCTCCATTTTTTCTCAATTTAGCCACTTTCTTCACCCCCTTTACATGATTTTCAAGACATTCACTTGCTCATTCATTTAATCATTCTTTTTAGCTTCTTTAAACTCCACGATTACTCTTTTTCACAAATTCACTAATCCTACAAAGCAACATTAACACTCACATCATAACGTTCTAAAAACTCAACAAATTTAACAAATTATCAACTTAAGTTGCTATAAAAAGCATGAGTGAAACACACTCATCTTCCAATCTACTGAGATATTTGATCTCCAGGGGAGTATGATATTGAATATGACACAAGAATCTATAGAGTTTTTTTTTTTTTTTAAATGTCTTGACAGTGAAGAAGTAATTTCTACTTCAACGATGAATAAAATTTACATACTGTAGGCTGAACCATTAATTGATAGTAACTATACTGTAGCAAATCTTCGATCTTTGACATGGCATAAAAGAATGGGTCACATACATGATAAGGGTCTAGAAATACTAAAGAAATCAAGTTTTTTTTTTTTTTTTTTATTATAAGTAATTATAAGATTGAAAAGCTTAAATATAGTGACAAGCATGTTATGCGAAAACAAAATAGAATATCTTCTAAAACTACCATTTATAAATCCACCTCTACTCTTGAATTTTACATGCTGATCTTTAGAGGCCCGCATCTATAAATAATCTTATTGGATAAGATTTTATCTACTTATAGTATAAGATTTTTTAAGAAAAATATGGATTTTTTTTTATTTTTTATTTTTTTATTTTTTTATTTTTTGTTAATAGCTAAATCTGACACTTTTCAAATTTTAAGCAATGAAAATTGTTGATTGAAAATTAAAAAAACAAGAAAAATTAAATCACTCAATTCGGTAATGTTGAGTATGACTCCCTTTGCAAATAATCAGGTATTCTAAGGAATATGGTTGTCACTTATACATATCAGTAGAATGGTGTAACTTTGAGAATGAATGAAACCTATTTGAGAAGATTAGATGCATGCTCTAAGTTTTAGTCTTCCTAAGTTATTTTGAGGACATGTCTTAAAAATTGTGACATATCTAATTAATATAATTCCCTCTACTTGAGCAAATGCGGTCTGACAAGCCTACAGATTATACTAGACTTAAAATCTTTGACTGTGCATCCCATCAAACTGAAGAAAAACTTGAACCAAGTGTTAATGAACATAATGGCTTTAAAATCATTATAAGTAGAAATCCCATTTTTCATGAAAATGTTATGCCCTGTGTTGTTTTTTCCAGTTCTAGTTATGAAAAAACTGCATTAATGAAAGAAACAATTTCAAAATATATAGGTTTTCAAGAAGTTGGTCAGGAATAATAGAGCCTTTTTTACCGTAATTTGGGTCAGTTAAGGTTTAAAACAAGGTCGGTAAAAGTATAGGCCTCTTTTGATCAGGAAAAATATACCTTTGCCAACAAAGGAATTGAAGTTGAAAAAAATATAGACTGACCACAGTAGTTGGTCGAGGAAAATATACCTTTGTTGACCAACCAATTTAAGTCGGGTAAACATTGGAGACCATATTAGGTTAGTTGGGAAAAATCTCCAATTTGCCAACCAAGAAAATGTGATCTAGTGGATTTAATCCTGTGCAATCCACATTTGTCGACTATGATTTCAGTCAATAAATGGGCAATGATCAAATACAAAAAATAGATTAAAAGCCCAACTCAAACACAATGCATGACACAAATCAAAATCAAGATATATCCGAAATCACAATGCAATAGTCACAATTCATAAACCTCTAGCAAAGTACATGTAAGGCAAAATAATATACTATTGTTCACAAGACTCCAAAGTGAGTAACTATGTACATAGATGTAGTCCAAGAAAAAATTATCATAGGCAATCAAAAAGCCTAGTCAAGTTCCAAAAACATAGGCAAAAGCCTAGTGAAACAAAAACATAGGCAATATAAGAACCGAGTAGCATTCTCCGGTCGAAGTGAGTTATACTCATTGACTCTCAATCTCGTCTCCCTCAACATGAGCCTTGTGTGATCTATATGCCTAGTTCTCATTCTGCATGACAACATGAAAGTATTAATATTGTACTCGAAAGTTAACTTAGAAATTAAATGTAAATTTCTTATTCGGGAGTTAACATAGAAGTCTGTATTGATGTCAACATTAATAATCAAATATGATTCATCCAGTTCAAGTATTGGTATCACCCTTTGGCCCCCCTAGGGATGGCAAAAATCCCCGCCCTGACAAGTTGGCAGGACGGAAACTCATCCTGTGAAGAGAAAAAGTAAAATAAAAAATAAAAAAAATAAACGGAACAGCAAATGGGGCAAGCCGCCGTTAGACGGGACGGGGTGCGGCACCCCCCGCCCCGCTACCATCACTAGGCCTTCCCTTTCAAATTCGTGCACTAATTTACTAAAGTTAAAATCAAGGACCACTATTCCATAACACAAGTTCATATTTCCTTTCCTTTGTTAAAAATAATAATAATAATAATAAAATTCTAGCATCACATTCGTACGATGCTGTTAGATATTTGCCAACACTATGAAGTATTTAGGTTCAACAAGAAGCATCTAGGCAAGGACTTCAATGGTCTATTCAGCATGATCTAGCATTTTTGCAGATAAGTTTTATATTCTGCTGTGCAAAATGTATGAGTCAGACCATTTGCTGTGTGGTCCAAAACCTGTCCTGTGAAGAGTATGCTTCCTTTCTAAGTACTATATTATCTGATCAGTCTCTAGTACTCTTCTATGTGTTTGAACTCCATAAACCAAACCCTGTTACATTTGATTTTTTTCTTTGGTGTAGCTCAATAGCACATTTTATTATGATTTCACATGCAGCCAGCCGCCCGGTAGCTCTTTTCTTGTATAGCTTTGTACTACTTACACACTTTCCCTGTTACTCTCTCAATTAATCACCCTTTTACATTTTTACTCCGAATTCCAATTCTTACCCAGCATATTCCACTACCAAAATATGATATTGTCGCTCTGAATAGTGAAAAAGGAAGAGAAAAATGAAATCACTAATTAAAGATGTGCAGATATATGGTTGGTATTGTACAAGCATAAGAGAAATACAGTTCAGAGAAACGACATGTATGGAATAATAGATCTTATTTCAAATACAAGCCTTCTGATATTAGTACCAATAGGTCACCCATCAGTCTCTCAATAAATGATTTCCAACTTCCTTATGAGTGGCACTACGTGTTAAAAGAATATGATGTTAATAATAAACCAAAAAAATGAGTTAAGAACTCGATTAAAAACTCCAGAAGTCTTACAATGATCACAAAATGAAATTACCATTTACTATAACTAGTAGGGACGTCAATCACTGTCACAGTTTGAAATAAATTCGATCTTCGTATCGGATTTTTTGAAATTATTCTCATCATCCATATCATCAACTTCAAATTGGAAGTCTTCTTCCATGTCAAATTCATCAATATATTCCACATCAACTTGTTCAAGTGGAACATCAATGCGAACATATAGTCCATTGTCCAAATCATCTCGTTCAACCAAAAGCTGTATATCTGTATACGAGCTGTCTTCTTGGACAAAATTAGAAGTGGAGATTTCATCATCGTCATTACACTCATCAGTAGTCTCAACTGCATCCCATATATGACGATGCGAGGCCTTTTGTATTACTTTCGAATTGGTTTTATTTTTCAAATCATTTAGATAGAACATTTGAATAGCTTGTGCTGAAAAAATTAATGGATGATCCTTGTACCAAGTTCGAGAAACATTGACTGATATAAAATTTGATTCTTATATAACCCTTTAAATGTTGAGAGAACACAGAGAACTCATTTACTTGAACTACATTTCAACCATCATCATTACGTTCTAGTCTCCAACCCATAAAAGTACATAGATGAAAATGTAAGAGCCTCATTAATAATGTATCTCTCTGCAGTTGAATCTTCTGGACTTGCTTTGTTCTTCACACACATCTTCAAAGTTCACAAATATCGCTCTATTGGATAAATCAACCATGAAGCAATTGGTCGAGTTAGTCGGACCTCACGAGGCAAATAAACTGTTAAGTGCACCATTATGTCAAAGAATGCAGGTGAAAAAATTCTTTTAACCTATATAAAATCAGTAAAACTTCTTTTTCAAGCTTCTCTAGGTCTTTCAAATGTAACGTTTGAGCAGTTATTTGCTCAAAGAACTTATAAAGTTCAACCAATGCATTACAAACATCATTCTTCAAGTACTTTCTTACTCCAGTAGGTAATATTCGTTGTAAGAGCACATTACAATCATGGCTTTTTCAGCCATGTATGCGACCATCGTTTACATTAACACACCTTGAAATATTGGCAGCATACCCATCAAGAAGCTTGACTGACTTTAAAAATCTACATAAGCCCTACATTCCTCGGAAGGTAACGTGTATTCAGCATGTGGTTTATAATACTTTTTCCCTTTAGGTTGTAGGTGCAACCTAGGACGGATGTCCATATCTTTCAAGTCCATACGATCTTTCCATGTGTAATTTGATTTTTTTCTCTACATTCATCAAAGTACCAACCAAAGTGTCATAGACATTTTTTCCAATATGCATGACATCTATGTTGTGTCTCAATTTTATTTTGGACCACTACTCCGACTCAAAAAAAATGGAACGCTTCACCCAATTCAAGCCTTTGACACATCGCTTGCATTTTCCACATATTAAGGGATTTTTACCAAATGCAAGATCACCAAACCTATTCAATTGACAGATAATATCTTCTTCTGTAAACTCACGTGGTGATGATGCAACTCAATTTTTTGTCTTAGTTTTTGCTTCTACGTCATGGATGATTAATAGGTAAAAATTGCCTATGTCCAATATAACCCATCCTGCTTCACAATCTCAATGATAATGAATCTTCATTGCATAAACAACATGCTTTATACCCTTTCATGCTCTAACCTGAAGTGTAGCAAGTTGGAAAAACATTAATGGTCCATATTATCGCAGCTCACAAAGTGACATTTCCTTCATTGACACGTCATATGCTTGAATACCACTCCACAACTATTTTAAGTCATCAACCAAAGGATGCAAATACACGTCAATCTCTTTTACAAGGGCTTTTGGACCCAAAATCAATAAGGACATCTCATAGATGGTGCTTTCATCATCTTCAAAGGAAGTAGATTGTATGGAATAAGTATAATTGGCCACATACTATATGCATTAGACATATTTCCAAATCGATTAAACCCATCGGTTGCCAACCCCAAACGTACATTTCTCATTTCTTCAGCGAAATCAGGGCACATCGCATTAAAAGCTTGCCAAGCCTCTCCATCTGCAGGATGTCTCATTATGCCTTCTTTCAAGGCCTGTTTAGTTTTATGCCGCTTCATCTCTAACGCTGTGTAGCGAGACATATATAATTTCTTAAGTCTAGGAATCACAGGAAAGTATCGAAGAATTTTTTGTGGAATTTTTTTCTAGTTATCTTTGCCACTTCGACATTTAGACTCATGGCATACTAGACATGCATCAAGGTCTTGATTTTCCTTCCAAAACAAAATACAATCATGCTTACAGATATGAATTGATTCATATACCATCCCCAACTCCTTGAGCAGCTTCTTCGAATCATAGTGCAATCTCAGTATGTTATTTGATACTGAAAAAGCATCTATTAATAATTGGAGTAGCATATCAAAAGACTTGTTACTCCATCTATTAAGCACTTTGATGTGCATAAATTTGATGACGAAAGTGAGGGTTGAGTATTTAGCACAGTTCAAATATAACTTTTCAAATGCTTGGTTATTGAACATGTTTTGAAAATTACTTTCATCTTCATTTCTTTGAAAAACTGATCCATGAATTTGTTCTACGTCTGGTTCAATTGATGAACTGGCCTTACCAACATTTGCACCTCCTAAATCACTCAACATTCCAATCATATCATCCTCATCCTTGAAGTTATCATCAACAACTTCAACACTGCTACTCTCCAATCCTGAAGTATGGATTGCAGATAATGAATCACCATGGAAACTCTACCTTTGGTAAGAGATATCGAATCCATATCTAAACAGGTGATGCTTGAATGCATTGATTTCCATAAATGTAGTATTAAGGCAATCTTGACAGGGGCCTAGAATACTGGATGTACCATCATGAATATTATAACATGCGAAAGCTAGAAAATTCCTCAACACATCCTGATTACCCTATTACACAACATAATCCACTACGTCCCATGTTCAACAACCGGTCACGTATATGTTTGCCATAAACTTTCGTGTACAACATCAGGAACACTAATAACTATGCATGAATGCACAAACCAAAGAGATTGTCAAGAATTATATAAAATCATTTCAAACGAGAAAGGAAAGAGAGAGCAACAACTAGTCATTCCATAAGCACTGTCCTTAGAAACCATTTAAGTTTGCCATTAATTACATTATAGTCTCTTATGATCCAAGAACTTCTAGTTTTCAGGATCAACTCAAATGATCAGGAGAGGAAGTTTTTAGATTACTCACATAGCATATAATAGGCACAATCAAAGGACTTTATAGCATATAATTCTTGAACAAACTCCCGTCCATAGATATCCATTACAGCCTTAAAAGCTAAATGCTTATCATATGTTTCATTTCATCGCAGTTAGTAGGATTAATAAGTTTCAAAAGTTATATTTATTGGCCTGCATTTTGATTGTATGTAACAATTATTCTTTTTTCCGATATGGCTTAAGTTAAGAAAATATAGAAAGCATTAACAATAAACATTAAAAGGCACGTAGGAAAAAAAATTTGGCAAATTGATCCATCTAACATTCTCAAACCCATTTTCCAGCTGAATTGTTTACATTTCCCCCTCATAAAACATATCAATAAAACAAACAACAATTATAAGAAAGATAAATATTTATTAGATATATTTTGAGCAAACCATATAGCACAAACAAACCTAAAATAAGCAAAAGGGCAACCAACTGATTAATGCACGACGAAAATAAAGCAAACTAACAACAAAAGTCAAGTAATCTAGTGTTTTACCATTTTGTTACTTAAATTTGACAAACCTTGTAAGCTTTCCTTCTCTGTGGCTGCTTCACAGTTGCTTTGGGATATATATATTCAAAAAGGCATCGTCAGTCATGCTGAAAAATCCTCAATTCAAGAGCACAACCCAAAAGAGAGAAACTCATGGTGATTGCTCTTCTCCTCGGTTCAAAAAGCGGGGTCTTCTCGTCGGTCTTCTCTCCTCAAATGGCTCGAAGAGAAAAACTCATGGAGATCGTGAATTTGGAGGAGAATTGCTCACAGGCAGAAACTAGGAGACAGAGAGGGGGCACAAATGCATTTAGAGAGGAAATGAAATATTTGAGTGGGAAATTGGATTGAGGGAAATAAAAATTTAGAGGCAATCCAAATTTTTAGCAGGAACTGATTTTTTATTTTTTATTTTTTATTTTTTAAGTGTGGAAAATGAATTTTCATCTAAAATTATTAATTAAAACTCGTGTATTTTATTTTTTATTTTACATTTTATTATCATTACTAAATATGTTATTTACTAATTGGTAAATAACTTAATTTATAATTACTTTGAATAATTTATTGTTTTAAAGCAATTCACATTAACTATTTTCAAGATCCTGTACCAATGCAAAATTTTGGGCATTTTACAACTATTAAATCTATATAGTTAGACATATTCTCAAGATTTTGTTTTTCGATTTAAATGATAGAAACTATATTTTTTAGGTAGAAATGATATATAGAAAAATATTAAATTGGGTTTCCATCCATGTACTAAATAAACGATAAAATCGATAGAAGGAGTGATTCAATTATAGTGTACTGATCCCTAATTTCTTACATGCAAGCAAGAGCATTCAACATTGTTAAAGCTTCTTCGTTCTGTCAATGAATAAAAATTAACTTGATTTGAATTACTTATTTAACATGACTCAGTCTAAGATATGATCGTGTAGTTGGACTGGCCTAATCAACACTTTATTATCCTTGCGGCGGAGCCTAATGTGATCTTATAACCCAATTAGTTGAATGAATGGTATGATGAAGTCTTACCTTCGTATGACTCTTCAACAGAGTTTATCTGGACAGACGACGATGTTCGGCCACTCGCTAATCTTGTGAGGTCATCTACACCTTCATGTGGATGGTTATGACATTGACTGCTGGAGGCTAATCAATAGCTATCACACAACTTTCTCCCCTAATTTGTTGTAATTTCATCGATAATAGCAAAGAAATTTGTCATCCGCTAAAATTCCATCTCTATTACCTCCTTTTTAGTACCATCTAGAAAACAAGTATCATGCTTAAAGCTCGGATTTGATTGCTTTGAGGTGCTGTCCTAGCTTGAACTCCAATCGAGTTCCTTGACATGGTAGGATTTTACTTCCACAATATCAAGCTTATCCAACTTCAATAATAACACCGTTAGTAGGACTCTATCATCCAACTCCTATAAGACTCTAATACCTTCAGTGACTCTAAAATAGATAATGCATCAAGTGACTCAATCATATTCGCACGAGGATTGTCTTATCTATCTCTATAAATACTCGAAAATTTAAAGGTGTAAATTTTTTGAAGTACCAATATGCATTAATAACAATCGACATTTTTAGCGCAATTCACTTCACTAATATTAATTTACACAATAGTTTTGCCCCACTTTTCTATTTTATAATTTATGTTTGACGTATAAATAATTAGATTAGACTAAACCAAAATCGTTCAATATTTTGCTAATTGAACAATTTTTGTTTTCAAAATTTTAGAAGATAAAAAATTAACATTATTTTGTACAATTTAAAATTTTATTCTTAACCGTAAATTTACGGTGTTCAATACATTCTATACTTTTTCACAATTGACATTAATTTTTTTTTTTTTTTCTATTTTCCACTCTTTGCTGTTTTTATTGTTATACAAATGGTTTTTATGTTTTTGGAATGTTTATGAATTTTAAAATAATCTTTTATTTTTTAATTTCTTTGGTAACTTAATGTCATTTGGTCGGCAATTATGCTATAACTCGGCTGACTAATATTTATTCTGGTCTGTAAATGTTTTGGAGAATTTTATCTCATCAAAGTCGACTAATAATTTCTTTGTCAGTAAATATTAAGGCTTCAAATTCCCACAAAAAAATTGGCCAAAAATAAGACCTTCATCGACTTTTTCATTTGGTCGGCAAATGTGTCTAATCTAACCCAACAACTATATTATCTTGGACGGTAAATGTTAAGGCGCCAAGTCCCCAACAAATATATGTGCCACGGTAAATATTAAGGCGCCAAATTCCCACAAAAAAAAAAAAAAAAATTGTCCAAAAATAAGACCTTCACCGACTTTTTCATTTGGTCAGCAAATGTGTCTAATCTAGCCCAACTACTATATTATCTTGGTCGGTAAATGTTAAGGCGCCAAGTCCCCAACAAATATATGTGCCAAAAATAAGATATCCACCGACCCATTTCATTGGAGTCGACAAATATGTATAGTCTAAGCCTGCTAATAGTATTTTGTGGTTAGTAAAATATTGTTTTCGTTGGCTAATTTTTTATTGGTTGGCAAAAATGATTTTCATTGACTATTTCTATTTGGTCTGAAAAATCTGGTGGTAAAGCCATTGTTTCTTGTAGTGTTGAAATGGAAATTTGACTTTACATGTGGCATTTTGGGGACATTGGCTCGATGGTTTCGTTTGGCCTAACCCTATTCTCTCACATAGTTCGTGTGTCGAATAAGTTTTATTTTGTTCTTCATCTAGGGTTTTCTCGCTAAACTGTTCTCAGATTCAAGCTCTTTCTGTTATAAATTTTGACTGGATTTATGTTTACTGAGTCTACATAAGAAGATAGAGTGATTGGTTTATTGTGGTAAATTTGTATATCAGTGAAGCAAGAGAAAACTTGAAAAATGATTTCTTCAAACATTTGTACTATTATGCTTTTTGCTTGATTCTAGTAGTTGGAGCGTAATCTACTTTGTAGATGTTCAACAGTTAAGTATCGTTAAAAACACGTGAACATTTGGACCCGTAAGTGAGTGAAAAATTCTCTGTGTTCGATTTTCGGTTATTTTCTACAATTTACTTTTGTTAAAAATTGGGTAAAATCAATAGTATGCACTCTTGATTAGCTGCGTAGGTTTGAAATTACATAATATATTTTTTTCTCTTCTCAAAACTTATAATAATTTTAAGAAATTGGATATCAAAAGTTTGTAAAGGTGAAATAATCAAAAGCCTAGAATAATTGACTTCGATCCTATCATTTTTTTATGCTTATGGAAATAATATTATATTGTTTAGATTCTTGTTTAAATATTCTTGTTTCACTTTTGTTCATTCCTTTTTAGACTATTAAAAGTATTGATTACTCATGTAAATTCATATAAATGGTTACTTCAATATTGAAAATTATTAAAATAATGATAATTATTATTATTTTGCCTCAAAGCTCCAAAATTTTAAAATTAGATCCCTCCTATTAGAATTGTTAATTATTTTAATTATTTTTTTTAATTTTATAAATTTTTTTCTATTTTCTGTAGTGAATCCATCCATCACACTTCATTAACTCGAGAATGGTCACTAAGACATTAGTTTTAGACATGGTCAAAACACTTACAATTAATACAAAATGAAAAGGGGGGGGGGGGGGGGGGGGAAAACCCCCCAAAAAAAAAATTAAAAAAGAAAGTGGGTGCTCTATTCAACAATACACATACACGACGTCCCAACTTAACTTCTTTCATGGGAATTCAAACCTGGCTCAGGATGAACGTTGGTACCATACGCTTATTAAGTACACATCCAAGTTCAATGAGAAGTGGAATTTTCATGAATTACTAATACGTAACGTGTCCCCGAGAGGCCCAAAAGAACAATATATCACGATCAAGATAAACGAACCAAATGATATAGAGCACAAGCTACATATGCTTTCATAAAATTCGGTCCATGAGGCTGCGGAATGTATCTTCATCACAAGGAAGAGTAATTCTACTTCTATTGTCGAAACCGAACTCTTCTGCAGCCTTATCAAGCAGTTGTTGAAACAAAGGATTCTTCAAATACAATGTAGGAATAACAAATCTTGTCATCTCTTTTCCCACATACACCACAAAGTGGCCTTTTGGTGCTATTTTTGGGTTTTCAGTTTCTACTTTGTTCTGCATTAATCACGTGTAAGTTGAGCAAGAGACTTAAGGATGGGAATGGGAATGGGAAGGGTGTTTCAAGAGAAAGAGATGGACATCTCTATATATAGAACTTGGAAAGTGTGCCTTTATGCTTATACAAGGGTTTTTTCTTTGTGGATAAAGTTCACAAAAAAATATATATATATCGAGATATTAGACTTTCAATCTTTAGGTTATGTGATGACCGATGATGATAAAAGTTGATAAAATCAGTGGATCCCATTAAATAAATAGTGAACAAATAAATAAAAATTATGGATCAAACGAGTGTGTGAAGGTCAACCTTGTTAAAAGGTATAGCCCAAGACATTATAAGTTGGTCTATGTTATTGTCTTTATTTGACGTGGAATAATATCCCTTAACATGTCCTCGCAAGATGGTAGCTCGTTTGAGCAAACCAATCTTGAAATTCGTGTGCTCATTTTTTTAGTTTTAATCAGATCGTATCACTCTTTAGAACTTAATGTGCTCTGATACTATGTTAAAATTTGGGGTTCCATCTTAAAATGTCAACCTTATTAAGAGGAGTAGTACAAGACCTTATAAGTTGGTCTATGTTATCGTCTTTATTCGACGTGGGATAATATTCCTTAACACGATCAACTTTTTAGTAAATAAAAATTTTACAAAACAAGCACTTATTAATATTACATCTCGACATTATAGTTACACGATTAGTTGAAAAATTGGGGATGAGTCCAATTCAAGTATCACTATTAATTTATTATCGAATATATAGTCCAAAATCCAAACATGACTCTATCATAATAGATACCCTCCTAATCCTATATTTTTCGATCAAATTATATTTCTTGCTACGAATTCTCTGGGTTTGTATATTTGATTTAAATATATAGAAATATTGCGGGATATTGACCCAATGGTTATGAAGGATTGGGGCACAACGTGGACAAATAGAGTCCTCATTCTCATGCAAAAATATATGAACTCGTGCATGTACAAGTTTAGAGGTTGACAGAGTGGATTTTGTGGTGTTGAGGCCTTATTATGCTCGAATAATGCTCGAATGGAGTCAGTAATTATGCAAAACTTGCCAAACTTACCACTTTGGAGAGATTAAAATTAATTTTTTAAAAAATTTTGATAGAAATTGATGAAATGTAAGGATGTAAAGTAGGGACGAATGTACGGTGATCAAAATTAATTGTTGATTTTGATTTAAATTAAATTTTAATTTTAATCCCTATCAAATAGGGACTTAATTTAATTTATTTTGCGTATAAGAGAATTAAAATTAAATAGTTACACAATGATATTTATGAATCACTATATAATTATGAATCTAGAATTTGGATAATTGATTTTCACTAAGATAAAAATTGATTATAAACAAGTAATTGAAGATTAAAGTAGTAAATAAGGGTGGTGGATTTGCGATCCTAATATGATTTAATTAACTTCAAGAATTTGATTGCTTATTTTAGTAGATATAGTTACAATCAAAATCAAATAATTAATTGTGTTTCATATTAGATCTTAGTTTCAATTAAAAGTATCATAAATACATAATTAGTCATCGTGAAGTGGACAATCCTTCCCCTTATTTAATAAAATTCAGACAGTAAATTTAAGAATAATGGTATTCGCAGTCGCTTACTGCAACAGTCGTTCTACGTAGCATACACATGACATGTGATTATTTTATGTATTAATGTGATAGTTTTTTATTAACTCGTACATCAAATAACTACTTGTCATGTGTATACCACGTAGAACGACTGCCGTAGTGAGCGACTACGAATAGTATTACTCTAAATTTTATGATATTTTTATATATATAATGACTAATTATCCATCACTCGTTTCAGTCATTTTGTATGAAGAAACTATATATAGGGCCTTGCTCCCTGTCCCGGCTTGGGGACAGGGTTAAAAATAGAGTGTTTTTAACCCCTAGATCTGTCCCTGATGAAAAGCTGTAAGCCCTATGAAATATGTGATCAAAATTAATTGTTGATTTTGATTTAAATTAAATTTGAATTTTAATCCCTATCAAATAGGGACTTAATCTAATTTATTTTGCGTATAAGAGAATTAAAATTAAATAGTTACACAATGATATTTATGAATCACTATATAATTATGCATCTAGAATTTGGATAATTGATTTTCACTAAGATAAAAATTGATTATAAACAAGTAATTGAAGATTAAAGCAGTAAATAAGGGTGGTGGATTCGCGATCCTAATGTGTTTTATGATTTAATTAAATTTCAAGAATTTGATTGCTTATTTTAGTAGATATAGTTACAATCAAAATCAAATAATTAATTGTGTGTTTCATATTAGATCTTATTTTCAAATAAAAGTATCATAAATACATAATTAGTCATCGTGAAGTGGACAATCCTTCCACTTATTTAATAAAATTCAGCAGTAAATTTAAGAATAATGTTATTCGCAGTCGTTTACTGCGACAGTTGTTCTACGTAGCACACACATAACAGTTGATTATTTCATTCATTAATGTGATAGTTTTTTATTAACTCGTGCATCAAATAACTACATACCATGTATATGCCACGTAGAACGACTGCCGCAGTGAGCGACTACGAATAGTATTACTCTAAATTTTATGATATTTTTATATATATAATGACTAATTACCCATCATGTTGTGGCATTCAATTGACGTATTGAATCACTCGTTTCAGTCATTTTGTATGAAGGAACTATATATATGGCTAACTACAAGAATAAGTAATTTCATATTACTTTTAAGCACAACCTGATTGAACTTGTGTGGAAATCACGTTAGATAGAAGGCACTGAAATGGATGTTGACTCCCACAAAACTCAAAAGCATCAGTATCATAAATGAAGAAGTAATTATGTAAAGACTGAAACTTGATCAGTGGCATATATCTTCTTCTTCTACTGCTCTACTTATGCAATATTGCCAATTGAAAGTGCCACTTCGTGCTGCCCATCTCATGCACGTAAAGATCATAAGATATATACTAAACAATTTAGAGAGAGAGAGAGAGAGCTAGCTAGCTTATGTATGTATAGATATTCTGGCACTTAGTCTAGTCCATCTAGCCCCCAACCACTCACCCACCCCACCTTCATTCCCCTTCGTTTGATGTGTTATATTTTATGTGACCACATAATAACTTGTAGAATTTAATAAATATGATAAATTATTTAATTGCTAATTATTGAAGAAGTTAAGTTTCATTAAAAAACTATTTTGATGGTTAACTCTCTCTCTCTCTATCTATAAAAGAGCGTGTATATTTGTTAAACTACGAATTATTTTAAAAGAACAAGGCCATGTAGGTAGGGGGTCTATACGTGCGCCCTTGGAGCGACAGGAGCACCTGGTCTATACATGTGCCCCTAGAGCGCAAGGCCTACGTGACCCTGTCACAGTAGCATAGCCCTTAAATTATTCGTGCTATTATGCGAAAGCCAAGAGAAAAAAGAACAATTTCCATAGAACTAAAATATGTGATTGGAGATTGAAGACATGCAATTAAATAGTTGGACGGAGAATCAAGATACAGATCTAGAGATCATTTGTTATAAATCGAGGCATGTTCTGTACTTCGTAGTTGTACGTGAAAATAAAGAAATTTAAATCCTGAAATTTATGTTAATGTAATTGCTATGAAAAATGATGGATATTAACGTGTTAGAATTTTATTGTGTGCAATATTAATTTTATTTCTTTTAAGAAATCTAGTTGGCTTACCATGCCTTGAAGGTCGAATGTGTTATATAATCATAATTGGTATTTTAGACTTAGTACATATTTAAGGGTTTAAACCCATTTACGTTGATTTGTGTTGATAATATAAACCAGATCAATAAATCTTATTCACCTAGTTATGACTTTCACTTCTAAACTTACAAGTTTTGATACTCAAACAAGAGCAAGAAGAAAAATAGCTATATGAGAGGGGATATTTGAATTGCATGTCATCTTCTTCAAATGATGGAGTATTTATAGATTTCTCCCCAAGGATCACCTTAGAGAAATAACAGATGATGGCTTTTTGTTGACATCTAAATAACTAATTAAGTTATGAGGGTCATATTTTACGGGCATGTTGACAACCGTAGCCGAATAGATAAAAAAGTAGAGAAAGAATGGAACTTGAGATAAGAGTCACATAATTTTTAAGGGAAGTGCTACATGTACATAATTATCTATATAATGGTGTCCATAATTACACATAGCACTGAATTCAACATTTAATTCAAATTCACAATTATACATCAACAATCGGATAATTGTCATATCACATTATGGACAACATTATGTGCAATAATTATGTACAGGTATAATTTTTAAATTTTTAATGAGTAGGAGAGGTGGGATAGGGTAGGTGAAGTTGGATGGGGTGCACCTAATTTTGTAAAGAAAATTATTTGAACCTCATTTTTGAAATGAAAAGTTTTTTAACTGGTGTGAGTGCAATTTTCACTAATTTTAATCTAAGTTTTCAGTCTAAAAAAATACCATTGGTCCAACATTAGCAATCCAATTGGAATCCGTCATCATACCTGCAAAAATAATTTTGAATTACCTGAAAAACCAAAAAATAAAAAATATTCAAAAAGTTAAGCTCGTTAGTAAATGTTCACATTTATATTATAAACAAAAAATAAAGAATTGTAATTTATCAAAATTCGATACTCCAATTTTGATTGGATTTGAATCATTAACTTCCAACTTTATAGATCACCAACTTTTATCTTTTAATTTCAAGAATTTGATGTTTCAACTATTCGTCTTTTATGATATTCTTCAAAGTCAATAGTACACAAGTATGAGGACAAATTTTTTTTTAAAATTTAATCAAAAAACTAATTTGAATGAATGGATGAAGAAAAAGAAAACAATTTTCTCTTTCTCTTGAAATTTGGACAGCATGAAACAATTAATGTATTATAGATTTTGGTTCCATCCAATCTCTAATTGTAGATATAAAGAAGTTTCAATCCACGAACAACAAAACACAAAATAAAGTCCAAATATGAGTCCCAATTGAAATTCAAATAGGAGTTTCAATTTAAGCTCTAAGTCCAATTAGTTCACAAATTATTTAATTATAAGTGCAGTTGAAGAAAATCAATTAGAATACAATTAAGCTTACCACTTACATAACAATTACAATAAGAATCTAATCAGATATATGTTATCCAAACTTCAATATTTAGATCATGTCTAGTCAATTGTGGAATACCTAATCTAATAATATTCTTTATTTTTTTCATTAAAGACAAAAGATTGCACTCTCGAAATATGTAAAATTTGATATCAATAATTAGGCACTAGCACAATGATCATTTTGCCTCTCTAATTATTTTCACCAACTTAAGTATCATGTTCTTTAACGGCACTATGAACCAATCGCAAATGTCAAAGATTAGTCATTGTTAAATGCTGAGATCAAATTTTGATATTCAATAATTAGGCACGAGCACAATGATCATTTTGTCCCTCTAATTATTTTCACCAACTTAAATATCATTTTCTTTAATGGCACTATGAACCAATCACAAATGTCAAAGATTAGTCATTGTTAAATGCTGAGATCAAATTTTAATAGTTCAACAGAAAATAATTAAATAGTCACTCATCCGCATTTTCAAAGCGACGACTTTCAACATGAATTTGTGTTTTTTTACTCTGCTCATTCTCAAGTTTCCAAATCAGCGAAATATTGATCAATTAATTGATCTCGCCAATTAGTTAATCAAAATATTATTAAACTCATGAAAGATATGAAAACGTTAAGAAATTCAGATGAAACACTCGACAAACAATGAAATTTGATTCTTGTAGCCTATAAATTAAACTATGTGGTACATTTAATACACTCCAAGTATATTATTGTCACCTTTAACTATTTATGTGATAAGAACAAATTGTAGATTCGAATAGTAAATCAATCAGCACTACAATTTTCTAGTACAAGGTGACAACCCTTATATATTGATCGTGAACAAGTTATTTATGATTAAAATAAAAGTTGTGGCTACACTTTTAAACGTAAGCATTCAACTTATATTATTAGCAGTAATTAAATGCATTCTTATTCGTTTGTTCAATATTATTTTATTTTGTTGCAATAAAATATAATGTATCATCAACACATTAAAGTAGTTGATTTCTTTCTGGAAAGAAATACTACATGCACAAGTGGAAGGCACTTTCCGTGGTATTGTACAGTGAAAAACTCCTATACGAATGACAAAACCCTTCTGAAAACAATAAAGTTGAGTATACAGGCTTCATTTTATAGGGTTGTCATAGGCCCTCTTACATGAGATGGGTCCCACCTCATTAAACAAATTCCCCAACCCCTTGTCTTGTGAAGAGTCTGTGGGAGTTCTGCCCAGGCACTGTAGCACTTCCCTTCTGAAAAATATTTTGGCAGCAAGTTTTAGGCAGTGTAGCGAGTTGCAAGTGCTGTGCAAATGTCTAATCTGTATAAATTTTTGTGGGCCTCAGAATCTTGTTAATTTTTACCTACTAGGGTCTGCATATCGAGAATTGGTCATCCACTCATCCATACACTCAAAGTACAAGTCAGAATGTTGACTGCCTTGGAATTTTGTTATTTTGTACAGAAGGAATTGTCAATTGCCAATATAACTGGAATGACGTAGGTGAACATTATTTGTTAGGACCAAAATGGTGCAAGACATGGTATCCATTTTCAACCCAGTCACGCGCCCCACCAATAGGGGGTGCCAAATCAACCCTGAAAACAAATCCTGTCAAAAAAACCTTTTTGAGGAGTTATGCAAATAAGAGACATCAACTTTGAAATTTGAAACTGAAGATAAAGTATTTAGTAAAGTTAATTTCACTGATCAAGAAGATGTATAAGTTCAATAAGAAAGGAAAGTTAACATCTCAATATATTAGTTGGTTTGAGATCAAGGAAAGGATTGGCCCGCTAGTGTACCTATTGGAATTATCGATTTCATTTAGTAACGTGTATAAAGTGTTTCACATTTCTACACTTCGAAAGTATATTTTGGATCCATATCATGTGTTAAGAAAGTTTTTACCGAGATTCAAGCCGCTTTAATTTTGAAGAAAAACATCGGAATTTTGATGAGAGAAATGAAGCGGCTTCAAAAGAAACATGTTCCTTTACTATAATAATTATTATAGAGAAGTAAAGCAAACAAAGAACGGATGTGGGAATGCGAAGTTTCCCAATCCAGGATTTAAATAAATTAGTGAGTAACCAAATTGAAAAATTATGATTTATTTAAGGACTTAATTGAAGAAAATTTGGAAGTTAGGATTGAGGATCAAAAAGTTAGAAATTGAAAGTTTAAGGACCTTTTTTCATGAACGTGCATCCCCCTTGGAAATATCATTCTGAATAGTATATTCATAGTTAACTTTTGCATGTTTGCTCATTTAAAAGTACGTGTCAACACCTTCATTTGGACACAATTTGTTTAATTTTTTGACTCATATAAGTGCCTTAAAACGTGTGCCAAAAGGGGACCCGGTAAATGGAATTGCTGAAATTTTTCTTTGATAAATCCATACGTACAAAGGGAGTTTTCACAGGGTGTTCATAGGTCACTCACATGAGTGGTGAATCCCACACGAGATGACCTATTCCATTGTGTAAAGCATGTGACGGTTCGGAAAAAATTAAAACATAAATAAATAAAAAATAATAATAATAAATCTGGCATTGTAGCATCCTTCATTTTTCTTTCACTACTAGATTTTTGTGATTGAATTGGCCTCTTTGGAAGGGTCAAACATTCACTACAGTTTTCAGATCAACGTGATTCTTACCAAGCGCAGAGATACCATGGTTTTGGCTTGTAGAGCAATTTAAATGAATTAAATAAGTATTTCAAAATTTCATCATAAATTTGCTTGGCACATCTTTATAATGCACGTATATGTAATAAACAAGTAGTTTTGAAAAGCTACTCATTTTCAGAAAGTAGATTATTTTGGTGCTTTAGAGAAGTTTGTGTAAATAATATGTTACAACTCTGAAAAATATTCTTGAAGTGGAAAAATCCTCATCCCTTTGCAAGTCTTCGATGTCCTCATAACTAGGTTTTAAAAATTAAGCCCCTATTTGGTGAAAATTAAAATCTAAATTTTAATTTAAGCACAAGTCGAAACAATTAATTTTAAACACATATTTTGTGAATTTACAACTTTTCAATAATATATTTTACTAACTTCTATCGAGATATGCTAAAAAATGATTTTAATCTCCACCAAACATAGGCTATATTAAAGTCAATTAAAGTCGAAATTGGTTTAACAAATTTTGATCACAATAGCTATAAAATATGAATCATGCTTCAAGTACAGATTTTTTTGACAGAAAAACTTTACATACAACACATGGGGCAATATCATTGGAAGATAAAAAAAAAAAAAAAAAAAGTTCACTTGCATTTTGTCATGTTAGTGTCGATATAAATTCTGTTAAATTTTTTATGTAGTTGTGGCTTTATTGATGAAATATATATTAAGAGTTTGTTTGGGAGTGATTTTGAGAATTGATTTTTGGATCGTTAGGAGAAAAGTGGGGTCCACATGTGAGAGAAAAAGTCAAATATGACGGCTGAAATAGTGAAATAACGATCAAAAAATCAATTTTTTTGGTGAAAAAATCGGGCCCAAACATGCTCGAAGAAGTAAAGTGGACAAATGGAGTCCTCACGCACAAGTAAGAATGTAGGCATGCATATTTTCAGTGGTTGACTAAGTGGATTTTGTGGGGTTGAGGGCTTATTATGCTTGCACATGGTGTCAGTAAATCTGCAAAACTTGCCATACTTTCCACTTAGTTGAACCTCAACCAGGAACAACAGGACAAACATGCTAAGAAACGTGGTATAATTATGATTCGACTTCATGTCAGAAGAAGTAAACAACACCGTAGATGTTTGAAAATGTACTTTGATTGAAGTATATGTTATTTGTAAGAACATTTTAGTGGTTACATTCATCCATTAAAGGACAGCTGTTGCCAACTTTGCTTAAATTAGTAGGGTTTGAAAATTTATTGCGTTCTACTAGCATTATACTCGATTTGATTTATTACAAATCGTTCTATAATATAGATTTAATTCGAAACTATTTAGTCAAACCCTATGACCAAATTGGCTCCCTCCTGGGTAAAGGCGCATCGACAGGTGTAAAATATTGTCTAGCTAGTAAAGCAATAAAAAAATAATAGTGTTTGTTAAACGGTTCAGCGTGTCATGCTATGATTCAAACCTATAAGATTGTCTATGATAAACTAACTAGTGAACTCATATATACCAAATTCAATCAATATTTGATTTGCAAACACCGCCCGTTGACTCTATGCATACAATGAATACTATAACTTAACGTCCGTTTAGTCCCCCATTGTTTTCCCATTTTTCTTCTCATTTTCAGAATTTGTGGTCTCTATGCCTGTATATATCTTGCTGCAGTCTAACATTTGTCTTGACTTCTCAATGAATGTTTCACTTAAATTTCTCAAATTGCCCTCGACATGTTCTTGTGGAGCATTGCATCAATTGTATAGTGTAGTTGAGGGAAATTTTGTCCAGTGCACTTTCAACGTTTCAATGATGGGAGATTGAAGTATGACAAGACAACTACATTTTCTATTTTTTATTGATTCTTTCACTGTAAAATAATGAGATTTGAAAAAAAAATTCCCATTATAACGTGCTCCAAACAGGGTTTTAGTGTCATTTGAACTCAATCAATCATAATGAATAATTTTTTTTTACAATCAGACTCTAAGAAAATGGTAAGTGGGACTTTTAAATGATTGAAAGAGTCATCCATCAATACATACTACATTTTTTTTTTTAATGAAATGTTTGCAACTATGTGTTGAATCTCGATTTTGAATTGGCCAGTTTGCTTTAATTTTCTTGTCTCCCCATGGCGTAGTACGTAGTGTCATAAAAAACTCAGACGACCAAGACAATTAGGTTAAGTTGGAAATTTAACAAAGTAACTTTCTAATTCAACCAACCATCTCGAAGTAGTAGTGACATATATTTTCCTCTCCTGGTGCCAACTGGAAGTGCGTGCTGCCCATCTCATGTGTAAGATTAGATATGTAGACATATTCAAAATAATTTAGAGAGAGAAACACAGATAGAGTACTAGAGAGATTTGACCATATATACCGTAAAGGATATATTGTGGTACTTAGTCTACTACTCTTAGGCAGAAAATACAAGTTGAACCTGCATCCCCTCCATTCCTCTTCATTTGATGAGAAGCATTCAATGTCAATGATTCTAACAAGTTTACAAGTGCATGTTGGCCTCCTATACCAATATTAATGGTGGGGAGGGCCGGATACCTTCAATAGTCCCAGAGTTTAATTTAAATTCGCGTCACTTTTGTTGGAATAAAGTTTATAAAACATTGATTTTGTATCAACTTCGGCCAAGTATTCAAATAAGTTTCGATAGTCAATTCATGCGTATGAATAGATTAATTTATTCTACTCTTCGAGTAAATGATTGTGGTATATTTGGATTCACAAAATCAATTCTGGATGAATGAGAAATTGATGTCCAAAGTTGGGTTTAAAAAAATAATAATAAAAAAAATAAATAAAAATAAAAAATCTGGCCATACAACTTGACCGCTAGAGTGGCCATCTCACGCTCAGTGAGCAACCAAGTCACTAAAAAGACACTTGAGTGGTCGATCAGCGGCCGAAGAGCAGTCTAAAGGACTATGTCTCTTCGTAAAATATGCTAAATTTTGGGGCATGACTCTCTAGCCACAATCCCTTAACCTCTGTAAATTGGACTTCCTTGGTGGTCTAAATTCATTCCAATTTATATGATTTGAGTACATTGCATCAAAACATTCCAAAATTAAAGTTTTTTTTGCATCAAATTCGTTCAAGTTGAGAGTTCTTTTAATTTGAGTTTGTTGATTTCTTGAAGTTTGAAATGCTTCTACTGCTAGGAGAAATCATTGTATCTTGAAAGACGATTGCCAGACTGCATAAGAACCTTGGCGAGACAAATTCGTCTTAAAGATATCGTGTTAAACATTAGCCTTGAATTACAATTCAATTGTTTTTTTCATCATTTTTTGCATTCCGTTTGTAATTCCAAGTAAGGTTTCTTTTGTTTTACTTTGGTTAAACTATTCAAAATATAATTTTCAATTCACACACATTTACACCAACAATTTTAAGACAATTTATTTTTGTTTTGCTTGTTAAATTTTGAATCTCTTCATCTCTTGGAATAGGAAATAAATTGCTATTTTATTCTTCAACTTTGATTGTGATAAACTTCTGTTTTCGTAACAAAAATGATTAATCATTGGGACTAATTCCAGTCAAATCACAAATGATACAGCAAGTGCGGTTTCTCCGATGGCTATACCACTTCAAACTATTCCTGTACCACATGGAGCAAAATCAAAAAAATTCAATGAGGTGGATTTCAAGAGATGACAAGAAAAGATGTTGTTATATCTTACCACTTTAAACTTGGCAAGGTTTTTAATTGAAAATTCTCCTACCATACAAGAAGAGAATGATTGAGAGTCGATTATTGCAACGGATGCAGGAAGCATTCGAACTTCTTATGCAAAAACTACATCTTAATTAGTTTGGACAAACACTATATGGAGCGTATAGTTCTATGAAGTCTACAAAGGAACTTTGGAAATCTTTAAAGAGAAAGTACAAAGCGAAAGATGCTGACACGAAGAAATTTATCACCAAAAAGTTCCTCAACTACAAGATGATAGACTCCAAAATCGTCATCGGTCAAGTCCAAGAACTGCAAGTTCTTTTACATGGTATCCATGTCGAGAATAAAAAGTTCAGTAAGTCATTTCTAGTTGCCGCTATCATCGAAAAACTCCCTTCTTTAGGGAGAGCTTTCAAAAATAATCTCAAGCACAAACAAAAAGGGATGAACTTGGAAGAACTTATTATTTGAATAAGGATAGAAGAATGCGATAGACAGATCAAAAGAAAATTTAAAGGCCAATCTTTAAGTCCCTGTATGCGTTAAAACAAGCTCTAAAACAATAACTCCAAAAGTTTGATAAAATATTATTGTCAAATGATTTCAAAATTAATTAGTGTGACAAATGTGTATACATAAAACGAACACCTCAAGCTTATGTAATTTTATGTCTATATGTTGATCACATGTTAATTATGAACATTAGTCATGGTATCATCATGTATACAAAGAAAATATTGAAAAAACATTTTGACATGAAGAATATCGTTGCGGTAGATGTTATATTAGGAACTAAAATTTCTAGAACATCTTATGAAATTTCTTTCCCAATCTCATTATATAGAGTCCATACTTATAAGATCTAATGCCTATGATGAAAGTCTAGTAAAAACCCCAATTGATTTAAGTTTACACATGGTAAAAAAATAAGGATGATCCGACATCTCAACTAAAACATTCACAAGTTACAGTTAGTTCAATGTATATTACAAACTGCACTCAATCAGATATAACATATGCTATAAGTAAACTTAGTAGATTCATAAGTAATTCAAGCAATGACCATTGGAAGACATTGAATAGGGTTCTTAGATGTCTAAGATTTACGTTAAACATTGTATGACATTTCACAAGAAATCCAACTATATAGAAAGATAGTGTGATGCGAATTTGATATCCGATATAATGGATTCCAAATCTACTAGTGATTATTTTTTATTAATGGTGCTGTAGTAACTTGGAAGTCCTCAAAACAAACTTTTTATAACTCGATCAACAATGAAACCAAAGTTTATAGCTTTAGACAAAGAGCGAAGCATAATGGATTCGTGACTTCTTGAAGGACGTCCATGTTGATCAAAGCTGGTACATTCAATTGGTATACATTGTGCTGGTCAATCGATTAGTGAAAAAGCACAAAATAGTATGTATAATGATAAGTTTAGACATATACATCGTAGACACAGTACCATTAAACAATTGATTTTAAATGGAATTATTTCTATTGATTATGTGAAATCTAAGGAAAATAACATGAATACACATATGACATATTTACCTAGCGATCAAGTATATTGCCTACAAAAAGAATGGGCTTAAAGCTTACTACATAAAAATCTTTCTAATGGTAGCCCAATCTTATTGACCGGAGATCTCAAGATCTTAGTTCAATGAAATAACTAAGTTATAAAGATTTTCATAAAACACGTAAGCCATTCCTATAATAATAAAAGTGCATTTTGTAGAATGTTTAAGGTTAACTTGCGATCAAGTATATTGCCTACAAAAAGAATGGGCTTAAAGCTTACTACATAAAAATCTTTCTAATGGTAGCCCAATCTTATTGACCGGAGATCTCAAGATCTTAGTTCAATGAAATAACTAAGTTATAAAGATTTTCATAAAACACGTAAGCCATTCCTATAATAATAAAAGTGCATTTTGTAGAATGTTTAAGGTTAACTTATATTTTTAATGATTCATATAATTTGAACAAGTCAAATGGAGTATGGCAAAATGCTCTTAGTAGTAAGTCGCCTTTGTAAGTGTGAAGTGGAGTCACATCTACGAGATTTTTGAAGCTAAAATTCTCTAAGACCCTTATGAAACCCAAGAGTGGTTTAGGACCCAAATGAACACATCCATGGAACAAAAATTGTTAGGAAAGATATTGTGTGAGTACTGTTGTCTTGGTTTACAAACAACGGCTGAATAGTTCAAGACATTATATTCACTAATTAATCAAGTAAATCTGACGCATTTTACTAAAATAGGTTCAAAACCATATCTACCTTTTGTGATGCAATATCTTTTTGTTTGTACTCTCTACTAGTGTTTTGCATTGTCATTTACATTTCTGGTAATTTTCATGAGGGATTGTTGGAATTAGGTTTGTAAAATGTTGATTTTGTATTAATTTTGGTCAAATATTCAGAAAGATTTTGATTGTCAATTCACGCATATGCTCGTGGTACATTTGGATTCACAAAATCAATTTCGGATGCATGGAAAATTAATGTTCAAAGTTAGATTGAAAAAATAGAAAATTAGCAATATAACTTGACCGTTCAACGGTCACCTTGGACGCAACGAGCAGGTAATTCTCTAAAAAGGACGTTGAGGGGTGGATCAGGTGGTCAGCAAGCGATCTGAGGGGTTGTGTCTCTTTGAAAGTATGCTAAACTTTGGGCTTGTCTCTTCGGTCACAACTCCTCAATCCCTATAAGTTGGACTCCTTTGGCGATCTAAATGAATTCATTCCAATTCGTATGCTTTAATTACATTGCATCAAAACTCTCCAAAATTATAGTTTTTTCTTGTATCAAAATTCATTCAAGTAGAAAGTTTGTTTCAATTCGAGGTCGTTGATTCCTTCAAGCTTGAAGTACTTCTGCTGCAAGGAGAAACCACCATATCTTGGGAGATAATTACAAGACTCCATAAGCACCTTGACAGGGCAAATTTGTCTTAAAGACAGTATCAATTTACAATTTAATTGTTATTTTCACCATTTTCTGCATTCAATTTGTAATTCCAAGTGAGGTTTCTTTTGTTTTAGTTTAGTTAAAGTATTCAAAATATAATTTGCAATTCACACACATTTACACCAACATTTTCTGTGCATCTCAAAGAAGCTAGCCACCTTGAAATTGAGCCATATATGATAAGGTTCATATAAATTGAAAATTGAAAGACAAAAAACTAGTCATAAAGCAATAGGCATACAGTACTAAAGAGGAAAGTAACTTAATCATGTCTAGTA
Organism: Olea europaea var. sylvestris; assembly: GCF_002742605.1. NCBI lineage: Eukaryota > Viridiplantae > Streptophyta > Magnoliopsida > Lamiales > Oleaceae > Olea > Olea europaea. The sequence continues at coordinate 89,338 of NW_019239726.1, forward strand.
ACATACAAATTTATGTCAACAAAATCTTGTTTGAATAATCGGCAAGGTTAATTTTATTGTCGAGAAACCTATTAAGTAAATGAGTTGGAGAAGTGAATTAAGCATTATGGTAAGGATTATAAGACATTCATCGTTAAAAATGTCTTACAAAATTTTATTTATTGACTTACTTGATATTCCTTTTGATTTTTAATTGTAAAAGGAACTGTCAAAATCTTGTTGAAAAAAGGTTACATGTTCAACCAATAGTTAGTACTGAATAAACCGAATGGTGAGTATCTCCAACGATTTTTGTAGGCTGAGTTTTCTAGAGTTTTCCATATTTAACAGGATACGATTTCTTGTTAACTTATTTTCTCTTGTATAAAATTTGTTACTTTCCATCCTAAACAAACTCCAATTTTTCCGGAACTCTGGTTTATTGAAGAAAGATAGAACAGAGAGTACAGTAGTGGATCTATTATAGGGGGCATCCCGCTAGAGATGCGAGGTTAGAGCTAGCTAGACCCGGTAGTGGCCAAGAGAGATGTGCCCTCCCTGAGCAATAATCAGGAGGGGTCGACTGTTTGATTAACCGAAAAGAACAAAGACAACCTAATATTTTAGTAAAAGGTTCAGCTAGGTCTAGTCAAAAGAAAATTATTCTTCCAATGTTTCAACAATAGTGACTAAAGCAAGGGAGATAGGTGCAGAAGAATCCTCTTCTAAAGACAAGAAACCTGGCAGCAACTTTCCGAAAAGTTGAGATAAAATATGTTACTTTCCATCCTAAACATTTTCAAATTAGTTAATTAGGGTAAATTTAACAATAAATTAAATGAATATTGTCCCTTGATTTAGTCTATTATAAATCAAGAATATCTTTAAGTATATTATTTGATATATTAATCTTCTTACATAGTTAATGACTAGTTAATGACTTCTGTTTAGGTAGTAACTAATTACTATCTTTGATAATCGCTTTATCTACAGGTAAAGCAATAAAACAAGAACGGAAGCTTTGAAAATCTAGTTTCGTCTGATGACAAGCAGCAAGTAGTTGTGTCACTTTCCAGTGAATTCATACGGAACAATGCTTCATCAATTATTTTCATAGCTAACGTCTTCAAATATTTGGAGAATACAAAACAATTTGTGCCTAATGTTCAATCCCATTCAATGATCAAACTGCTTGGCATGGGTTAAGAATGTTGATTCCTAATCTAAGTGGTGATTGTGGTCAAATAGAAAAGTGGTGATAAAGTCCAGATCGATAAGTTTGATTCCCCTTCATCAACAAGTTAAAGAAAAGAAGATGCAAAGAAAGTTGTTCTTAGTTCTTTTGTCTTTTTTAATTTTGTGAATAAAAAAAAAAGAATACTATTGTATTTTTGATCAATTAATTAATGAATTGATTGACCCCTATCAAGGGGCAGTGGATATTTCCTGATAAGTGTATTTTATACCCTTATTTGGACATAAACTTATAAATATTTAACAATTCTTTCGAACAATTATAGCCTAATTTATTATATATTTCATTTATTATGTTAAACTCGAAGAATTGAAATGAAAATAAAAGAAAGAGCTGAAAATTGACAAAAAGGAGGGGGGCCAAGATCCAAAGTTTGGGAACTAAAGTGTAAATACTTAAAAGTTTTGTCGAACCTCACAATGAAGACTCGAGAATGCTAGGGGTCAATTGGATGCAATTAGAAGTTAAAAGGATCAAAATATGACCAAAATAATTTTACAAATCAATTTTCAACCGCACAAAAATATTTCACGTTTTTAGCTGGAGATTAGGACCCATTTTTGGTCTAGTAAACATTCGAATTGGAAAATAGCTAATTCTAATAACATTGCATCTCTCTGAGTTATCTTTACAACTCAATTTGAATTTTCTCAATAGGATATTGGGAGAAAAAGTTATGATAAAAATACTGAAAGATGTGTAGTGTTGAAATTTTCCCCAGACATGGCGTCTCAACGCCACCACACTGTCTTCATGATGTTGCGGCGCCGTGTAGCCACCCAATGTGGATTATGGCATATTTTTACCCTCTTAAAGCCCATAAAAACTCTACAACAACAAACAATGTGAGGACAACTATAAATACAAGAAATGAGGCAATTGAAGAAGGATTCCACATATTGAGAGGCACAAAATACAACCTCTTTTCCATATCTCAATTCAAAATTCAGTAATGTACTCAATAAAAATCTTCAGTTTTTCTTCCATCATTATGAGGAGCTAAGTTTTCTATTAAGGCAAACAATGTAATCTTTTGAGACCATTTATTTCTTTTATTCAAAATTCAAATTCTTTAAATGCATATGTGTTTATTTTAATTGTGTATTTAATACTTTGAATTTTTTGGACAATTATTCAATGACTTCGTGAAAAAATCTATTACGAATCGAGAGATGAGTTTTAGATTTTGCCTACATTTTATAATCCAATAATATAGTAAAACAACTAGAGATACATATTCTAATTACTGCAGTCTTAGATGAATTTTTAGACTAACATTTCGTT
>NW_019239726.1:94806-97626 GCF_002742605.1 Olea europaea var. sylvestris
GGACTTTGAAGCAGGGTGAACAAGAAAGATACCAAATTTACGTTAATGCCAAAAAGCCATCCCATAATGAGAAAAAACAGAAAATTAAAGAGGAAGAAGTAAAGAGATATACAAAGTGTCCACATAGGAAGGGAATAGGTGGAATCACTGGAAACCTTAAGGATGAAGAATGAGCTTTTCAAGTTTAGAGAATTGATAGGGAGGTTGGCATTGCTAAAATAGTATGAATGGTTTTGCCAGCGCAATTCACTTTGAACCATCATGAGTAAAGCATCCAAAAGTCGAACTCTGGACTATAACTCAAGCACTTAATGGGAAGCAACTCATTTTTTTATCCATTTTCAATTATTTAGGTTCCTATCGAATTACACGTATTTTAAATGATAGCATTAGTATTTTAGTGCCATATTCAGATACTTATGAATTTAAATGGTTTTTAACACATTTTAGATAGTATTTTAAGATTTGAATTAATAATTTAGAATGTTTACTTATTGAGCTCATTTTATTTAGGCTCATTAACATTATGTTGATTTTACCTTAATATGATACGCATTCTAAAGGTTGTACCTAAAATTCAATCTTCAAATCAATTTGAAAGACTTGTCTTTTCTTAGCCATTGTAGTGATGCACGCTCTGCTAGATAGTCTTTCTAAAAGTTAGAAAGTCATAATTCTTTTGACGTATATTCATTGCAAATATTTAAACCATAATGCTATCACTAATATTTATTTTAAATTCTTGAAAAAGAAAATTAAAACCTAGCAACAAGGAAAGTGGCAGCTGTCATAACGTCTACCAGCCTGATCTTTCGACTTATCCACATCTATTTGGGAGAGTTTCTGATCCTTACTCCTTTATTTTAATTATTTTTTCTTTTATTTTCTAGACAATGCAACGTTTTCGGTTTTAGGGTATGGTAAGTATCACGATACTTAGAATATAAAAAAAAAAAATTTAAATTTAAAAAGCAAAAAATCAAATATAGTGTCTAGTTTATCGTTTGACGGCTTGTCGCATATAATGATATTTATTTGTTTGAATTGAATATAGCTTTAGCTAGAACTGGACAACATCATAACTTATACTTTTACTTCGAGTACTTATCCATATTAGACTTGACTTTTTGAGCACATAGCCATTATTGACTTATTAGTTATGTTAGGACATAATTTTATTTTGTGGATTTAGTTGTTGATGTTGTTGAACTATGTTTGATAAAATTTCCAAACCCTTAACATAGTAACCTAACTGCTAGAATCCCCAAATCCTTAATATTGAAGCCAAACTGCTAAAAAGGAGTTTGGAGTGGGAAGGTTAGTGTTTGTGCTCAAAGAAATTTGATTATTTGGAGTTCTTGAATCAGATCTTTGGTTGAAGAAGTTTGAGTNAGTGGGAAGGTTAGTGTTTGTGCTCAAAGAAATTTGATTATTTGGAGTTCTTGAATCAGATCTTTGGTTGAAGAAGTTTGAGTTAAAGAGTCTAGAATGGGAACTAATCCGTTGTAAAATTCAAATCCCAAATCAAAAGAGAAAATGTGAAATTCTTATAGTTCTCTTCTTTGAGCTTTTCTGATTTGCACGATTAAGCGTGAAACAACATCTAAAAATATGGTGGTCTATAGTCATCTGACGTAAGAGTCATCGACTTAAAACTTGTTATCTAGATCATTTAAAAAGTTTAGTTAGGAGAGGTCTTGCACAAAAGATATAAAAGTAAAGACAAGAAAGTATGATACAACCTATACTTTCCTTCGTAGTCTTTATGACTAGATAATTAAGCCTTAGTTGTATCTAAATCCTAGGGCTCTATAGTCATCTGACATGTAAGTTATTGACCTAAAGTTTGCTACAAGGGTCATTTAGAAACCTTAATGGAGAGAAATCTCGCACAAGAAATGTCCAAAAGAAATAAAAGAAAATGGGAATTAGATTATCAAAAGTGAGATGTGTTCGTTAAGGACTTTGAGATTTGAACTTTAGAAACTGGTGGTATGACTTTGAGAGATATTTACCATTTCCCTTTTAGGGGTACAATAATCTAATTCTGTTCACTTTTGTGTGGAAAAATGCATTTCAATAATTATTAGGAACCCACATGTACTAGAAATATCTCAAAATTGAAGAGAAAAGTATAAGGAGTGATTTTGCACAAGAGATGTGAGGAAAAACTTACCATAAAGGATTGGGATTATAGGTAAATAAACAACACTTGCGTATTGATTGGTTATATTCTAGTGTGGGTGTGAATTCCATGTTGGTTAATCACACACATAGACTAAGTCAAACATCAAATAAGTAAAAATTTATTTTTGAAGTTGTTTGGATCTTTTTAAAGTGTTACTGAAATTTGAACTTGAGGAAAATGAGAAGTAGTTCAACGTTGAGTATGTTATTTATGATTTCTTTTAGGATAGTAATATGATTAAAGCCTAAGTTTTATTTTGCTTTATTCATTGATCAACAAAGATTTTAATTTAGGGTGTTTGATAAGTATGTTTTGTGTACTTATTCAAGTCATATTATTAAGCTTTGATATCGTCAAAATATTGAATTTTACTTAATTTGGGTTAATTTTCATTTGTTTCTATGTTGGACTCGTTTTCAAGCGTTTGGAAATGAAAGAAGAACGAAATCGAATAAATGCAATAATTTTCAGATAAAATTCTATACTTTAGAAATTCAAGGGACTAAATTGTATTATTTATAAAAAATGATGGGTTGGAGACCAACACTACATTAATGGACCTCGCCACTTGGACTTGCAATTTGAATGAATTACGTCTTGGGACAACTTTGGAAATAGCTGGTAGATTCTTC
>NW_019239726.1:105778-107893 GCF_002742605.1 Olea europaea var. sylvestris
TTTTGGGTCTAAATATTCTATAAAGAAGTCTTTCAGATCTTCTTCCAGATAGATTAATTCGTTTTCTGTAGCGGTTTTTAGGTTAATAAAATTTTGTATAATATTTGGATCTAAATTTATTAAAGAATTTTGATCTATATTTCTTTGAGGACTTATTTTAAGATTTTTAGACATTGTAGTGGCTTTGGTTGTAATTTCTCTGTTAAGGGTATTTTTGGAAAATTGATTGTTTGGAGGCTAATTTTCAAATGTTTTTATTTCATAGACTAATTTGGAAAATCCTCCTTCTATTTAAGCCATTAAGCTGTATTTCCCATTACAGACCTAGGTGGTGACTGAAGCAGGTTGATATTGGGTGAAAATTAAATTGGGCCTCAAGGCAATTGAAGGAAGAATAAAAGTCCAATTACAAGGAGGCCCTAATTGGACTACAACATGGGCGAGTGAGGTTAAAAGATTTGCGGCTAGAGAAATGAAAATAGAGACAAGGACGGACGAATGGCTGAAATAAAAAAGAAATCCAGATTTTCATGTGTTTAAAATCATCTGTCATTGAGCGAAAATTGAAAAATTAATTGAGTTTTATCAATTTATCGATGATGTTGTTTCACTTTTATTTATTTAAGTTCGATATTACGAGTAGCTAAGTAATTTTAGTGTCAAGATTACAATGAACTTTCTATCATGAACATTTATCTCGTGATTTTTTTTTCGACATTTAAAGCACACTTTTAATTCTTGAATAATTGACATGGATTTAATTTCCTCTATAATTATATGCGCAATAATTGTAAAATATTGTGATTTGTTTTACATTTGAAAGATTGAAAATAAATTAGACATAGTGTTAATTGTCATAGAGTTCGATAGAAGTAGAAATATATCATTATATTTTACGTGAAATTCAAGTACTCATAAATTTGTAGGAAAATGTCAAACGAACATAATGTTTAACATAAAGGATGACACCACACACACAATCGAGGTGTGGGTCCCGCACGAATAAAATAATGCCAACATCCTCGTGTGTGCTATGTCAACCGTTGTGTCAACCCCTATGTTTGTGTAGCACGGCTCAAATTTTTAATATATTTTTATTTATTTGCATCCGTCATAAAAATATAGCTGGGCTACATGTAAGAATATTTTTAATTTTACTCGAGAAAGATTGTTAAATAAATTATGAATATTCATTTTCATAATCGAATTGTGTTGTCAAATTAATAAATTTCAGGGTTAAAGGGGATTTGAGATCCTTGTATGCTTTTTATCATCACATTTTTATAAAACTTACATTTGATTATAGCCTTGCAGTGATTTTAATTAATTTAGGCTTTGTATTCATACGTAATTTAATTGGTTACAATTTAATTTTTAAAAAAATTATAAATTTTCATAATTTCGGTTAAAACTAAGTTAATTTGAACGTGAACTAGTACAACTCCGTGGGGTGCAATACTTATATTTTTACTACTTTTTAACGAATTGTGCACTTGCGATAATTAAAACGAAAGATAATTTTGCACCTTTTTTACTCCTTCGGACTCTATCAACCCCAAACTATTTTTACTATAAATTAGACTTAATAAATCATATTTTGACTATAATTACAACTCGATAAACTTCTAATACAATTCAATTAGAACATGATTTTGACTGACAAAATCGCTAATTACAAATATGGAATATACTGATTTTGCCAATTACAAAATTGGACCTAACATCACCAATATATTGTTTAACAAAATAACCCTACAATTTCTAGTTCTCACAGCAAAAGAATAATTCTTATTTAGATTCCTATTCTAACATCCATCAAATCCCCCATACTCTAAACATACGATATTGAAGGGGTCACCCCAGAACATGTTTAGTTAAATTTCGAAGTTACTTGCCCATGTTAAATGGCGATTATTTTCAAAGAAAAAAAAAATTATGTTTTCAATTGGGAGAATGTATGATTAAAACATAAAGAAAACTTTTGTACTTACGTGTAAAATATTTTATTATGTGAATGTATGATTCAAAATGAATATAAAAATTAAAGAATTTGTTTTAAAAGGAGACAAACTATGGCTTAAATTCACACAACTTTTTTATTTTTAAACATATTAT
>NW_019239726.1:115596-118174 GCF_002742605.1 Olea europaea var. sylvestris
GGATGAAGGATTAATTGACTATTTGATGCAAAGTTTGGAGATCAAATATCATACTTTCAAAGTTGAGGACTTGGAAAAAAAAATAATTTATTAATTGGGCCTCAATTGGACCTTGAATTGGAAGCAAATTGTATAAGTGGTTGGGACTCCAACTTAAAAGGGCATTTGGGGATTGATTTTATATACATTTAAAAAAGATCAGCCAAGGAATTGGAGAAAAATTGGAATTTGGTTTGAAGGCAAATATTGGGGTTGGTTAATACACACACATACACATATATACGCCTGCACAAAAAAAAAGGAAAAAGTCAGAGGAGAGAGAGAGAGAAGAAAAAAGAGGCTGCTGAATTATATATTAAAAAAACACATTGGGTGGCAGCAAAAGGCGACTCGAATTTGGAGTTAAATTGGGGAATTATATACGTATATATATTATACACACATTCGAAGCGAGACATATACAATAGTGGGCGGATTACGAAGAAAAAGGGGGCTTATTCTATACATTCAGTCTGTAGAAATTGGAGAGAAAAATTGGCCCTTTTGTTGGAGTCAACTAAGGCGGCTGGATTGATTTCATTTTCATATACACAAATTGGGAGTGCCATAATTTACATATATTCCACACGCACACACAAAAAGAGTGCAGCTGTTTGGAAGAGGAAAGAGATACACATATTGAGAAATATACATACATAGACAAGCCATAAACGGGCAACGTCGAGAAAATTTGTGGAATTATCTAAATTTTCTTTGTTTAATTCCAACATCATGTTAGGCTAATTCTTTCTCATGTGTTGGATGAATATGAAACCTTTTATTATTTATTTTTAATTCAAAACACGTGGCTTAGTTGAATTTTTGCAATTCTTAATTTTTCTTACATTCCTAATTTTATTATTTGATTGCTTGATCACCAATTAAATGTATAGTTGCTTGTTGTAGTGCTTGAAAGCTCACAATAGGTCTAGAGCATTGCTTGATTAACATGCGTTAATTAATTTTAGGAATAATATTTATCACTTGTGCAATCTTTGAGATAATTGTAAAATGGAATGCATTTTATTCATTCGAATTCGGACTAAGAATAGATTCGGGTTGTGATTAGGATATATTTAATTTGTCTTGGAAAAGAAAATTAATTAAAATAGGATTATCGATTGTCAAGAATATATGAATGAAATTAGCTACGTAATCAAGAATTGTAATAGATAATAATTGGTAGATTCATAATTTAATATACTCTTCCTATATACATATTAAATTCGCATTTTACTCACTTTCACTAATTAAGTAGATTAATTAAAAAGCATAAATTTCCTTTGTTTGTTACTTTGAATCTAATTAAATACTAGTACACTCAGTTAAATTTTATTTCTCATGGGATGATACTTTCAACTCATCAATCTATTATTTGTCAACGATCCTGTACGTTTACGGGTTTCACACGAACAACCGCGTAGGTGTAGCAGGTGCAAAGCAATAGAGCATACTCGCCAATTTTGTACAAATCAAATTTCCCTAAGTGACAGTTAGATGGTTGTGTAATGATGTCGATCTAAAATGAACAATATTTACGTTTATTTTACAATATTCAAAACAATTTCGTAATTAAATAAGCAACTATATCATATTACAAAAAAATTCAATGTACAAAAAAGAATAATTACAAATAATTGTATATCAAAGAATAATTACAAAAAATCTCGCGTTTTTACATAATTTTTACATTATTTACAATTATTTCATAATTACAAAGAATAAATTTATGGATCACAACTAAATTCTTATAAATCGCACGCTAACTTATTCTGCGTACTCGTTACCCATAAGTTGTAGCGATTGATACTCAATGGTAACGACACAGAAGAACTCGATGTTCATTATTATTCGACCAGGAACGTTGAAGGATCTTGGATATCCCTCAACTCGATTGCGCAACAAGTCTATGGACAGGTCGATGTGCTACATCAAGAAGAGGGAGTTATTTCATTTAATAAATCAAACATTATATATAAACAAAAAATTAACAATATCACTACTCACTTACATCGTTGACGAGTCAAGCCCCCTAAGTGGTGATATCATGAAATCACTTGTAAGCATCCAATATCATCCTTCGGGCTATCGTGCGGCTAACTCTAAAAAATTCGAGAAAATGTTAAACGAAGCATATACGAGTTAGTGTAGTCTATTAAAATCATACAATACTTACCTGGGCAAAATTCTTCGCCACTCCGTCACGAATACTTCCCATTTGGCATGGTCGACCTCTTAAAATAGATTTGGGATACGTCCCGTCGACAAACCTCTTCGCCTTCACCTTAGTCGTAAAAAGAGAGACAATGTACCGTGACGACACTCTCGACCTCTTGCTGATCACCAGCTCCGACACGTCAACAACATGCATTTTAGCTTCTGTCACGACGATCATCCTTCACCTCGGGGATCGCCACCCCTCCTTTCCTCGACTGGGCTATCTCCTCCTCCGCCATCTCTTCCGTCCCCGATGGGGCTACTAGCTCTTGCTCCACAAATATTAAGAATGCTTATAATACATCATCTATCCACAAATGTG
>NW_019239727.1:0-1815 GCF_002742605.1 Olea europaea var. sylvestris
TTAGAGCTTCACTCATTACACCGAAATTTGTGTCAAGGTGGAGATTTGTTGAAAGTCGCCCAAATTCTAGTGGGTATCGAAGTCCTAGTTGAAGTGTTCATAGAAAGATCAAAATTATGGACAAGGAAAAAAAGTTGTTAGATTTTTGCTAGCCTACCGCTAGCTGGTCGCTCGAGTGATAGGCAAATTTTTGGAAGCAAAGAATTGTCGCCATCTTGTTGCCGAGCTCTCGCTCGAGTAATAGGATTGTTGCTCACTTGTCGCTAGACACCGCACGAGCGACAGTGTCATCTGAATTTTTCGCTTTATGTAGGTAAGTAGGTTTCACGTGTATTTTGACTTAATTTTTATTTTTTAGGTTATTTCTAGGGTTTGGGACATCCCCTATAAATATGAGATTCGTCTTCGCATTTCGGATATTGCTGATATTGTATTTTTCTCTCCACTAGTTATCAATCAATAAAATTACTCAATTCCCCCATCAATCTCTCTTCTTGCTTTAATCTTATTCTTACTTGTGTGATTAATATTTTATATCGTGTCATATTAACCTCCTAGTTTCATAATAAGTGGTGTCAGAGTTGTTCCGCCTTCAACAAAGTGGTTTCAGATTTGGTCTAAATTATAACAGTTTTCTTACTTTTCAAGTAAAAGAAGAAGATTGTTCAAGGACTTTCTAAAGACATACCGAGTGAAAATTAGCGTTCTACTAATTTTCTTCCTTATTCATAGCGTTCAGGTAATGCATTCTCAAATTATTATGAGTTTTGTGATTCAACTCATGCTAAGCTAAACTCTTTTACTCTAGGATGATGTTGTAAACCTTGTTTGAAGTTTTAATTCATGATTTCTTCTTTTTTTTACTCCTAAATCATGTCGAGTTGATTAATTAATATTTTTCTTGTATGAATGCTTGATCATTGTTTGAACTTATTCGTGATTTATATTAGTTTACAAAGGTTCAATAATAGTTTTAGCATGTTTTTATCCAATCATATGAAATTCGATAGGGGATACGCGTGTCCTTGTGCTTTGTGCAATCTTTGTTTGAATGATCATTAAAATTGAATTCATTCTTTGTATATTTTTATCCTTCACAGAGATATTGTAGGTCGTAATAGTAAGTTTAAATTTACTTGATAAAATTTGTTGAATATTTTATAATCATTAATTGTCAACTTGAGCATGAATTGGTTAAGTTACAGCAATTTTAAAAACGAAATGGATTACAATGGTAGATTGGGAATCCTAGTGTTCTTTCTATTTGAATTGTATCTGAAGCTCGTTACAAAAATTTTAATTGCTTTCATATAGAACTGTTAGAATATTCTACTTCAAAACATCAATACCATTGAAATATTCTTTTTGTTTTTCAAATAAGGTTAATTTTGATTAAATATAAACTAGATTCTCAATTCTCGTAGAACAATAATTTACTAGCTATTCATTTTACTTGTCTACAATATTTACTCAAGTAAAGGTTTATTGTTCACTCTTTTGACTCACAAATCAGGTCACTTTAAACAGAATCATTTTAGGGAGAGTCTGTAATTAATGAGGTTTTTCTAGAAATAAAAAACGCTCAAAAGAAGATGAAGAACTTTTCAAGAAACGGAGAGTTGGAAATAAAATGATTGTTGAAGGAGATTTTCTATATCTTGCATAGCTTCAGCTAGATGATTATTTATATAAATTACACAGTATATGTAGAATATTCTAGAGTACAGCTGTAGTTAGATCCTTGAATTACGGAAGATGTTGGGAATATATTTACAACAGAATTTTGTGGGTGAAACAGAAATGTGACAGCAAGGA
>NW_019239728.1:0-1815 GCF_002742605.1 Olea europaea var. sylvestris
CGACAAATGACGAAATTGCCCCAGGTGCGGTTTTTCTTTTTTAATTTTCAGTCCAACACTTCTTCAACCTGACATAATTAACACGAAAATTAATTATTCGGAGGCCTAAATGTAGGAATTTGGTTTAAATCCCGTGATCCCGGGTCTGTGCCCCGACTTCAATTTCTGGGGCCGTTTCCAATCAACCTGCAAAATTTCGGCCCATTCCGACACCGTTGCGACAATTTACGAAATTACCCCTGGTGCGATTTTGCGTTGTTAATTTTCTATCCAACACATCTTTAACCTAACATAATTAATACGAAAATTAATTATTCGGGGGCCTAAACGAAGGAATTTGGCTAAAATCCCGTGATCACGAGTCTGTGCCCCGATTCCAATTTCGCAAGCCGTTTCCAATCAACCTACCAAATTTTGGCCCAGTCCGACACCATCGCGACAAATGACAAAATTGCCCCTGGTGCGGTTTTGCGTTGTTAATTTTCTATCAAACACGTCCTCAACCTGACATAATTAATACGAAAATTAATTATTCGGAGGACAAAACGATTGAACTAGGCTAAAATCTCGTGATCCCAGGTCTGCACCCCGAGTCCAATTTCTAGGGCCGTTTCCAATGAACCTGCCAAATTTCTGCCCATTCCGACACCGTTGCGACAAATAACGAAACTGCCCCTGGTGCAATTTTGCTTTGTTAAATTTCTGCCCAACACTTCTTCAACCTGACATATTTAATACGGAAATTAATTATTCGGAGGCCTAAATGAAGGAATTTGGCTAAAATCCCGTGATCTCGGGACAGTGTCCTGAGTCCAATTTCTCGGGCCGTTTCCAATCAGCCTGCCAAATTTTGGCCCATTCCCACAACGTCATGACAGATGATGAAATTTCCCCTGGTGCGTATTTTCTTTGTTAATTTTCTGTCCAACACTTCTTCAACCTGACATAAATACGAAAATTAATTATATGGAGGCCTAAACAAAGGAATTTGGTTAGAATCCCTTGATCCCAGGTCTGCACCCCGACTACAATTTCTGGGGCCGTTTCCAATCAACCTGCTAAATTTGGGCCCATTCTGACACCGTCGCGACAAATGACAAAATTGCCCCTGGTGTGATTTTGCGTTGTTAATTTTTTGTCCAACAAGTCTTCAACCTGACATAATTGATATGGAATTAGTTATTCGAAGGCCTAAACAATGGAATTTGGCTAAAATCCCGTGATCCTGGGTCTGTACCCCAAGTCCAATTTTCTGGGGCCGTTTCCAATCAACCTGCCAAATTTCGACCCATTCCGACACTGTCGTGACAAATGACAAAATTGCCTTTGGTACGGTTTTGCGTTGTCAATTTTCTGTCCAACACATCTTCAACCTGACATAATTAATACGAAATTTAATTATTCAGAGGTCTAAATAAAGGAATTTGGCTAAAATCCCGTGATCCCAGGTTTGTGCCCAGACTCCAATTTCTAGGTTCGTTTCAAATCAACTAGTCAAATTTCGGCCCATTCCGACACCGTCGTGACAAATGACGTAATTTTCCCTGGTGCGGTTTTACGTTGTTAATTTTCTATCTAACACATCTTCAACCTGACGTAATTAATACGAAAATTAATTATTCAGAGGCCTAAACGAAAGAATTTGGCTAAAATCCCGTGATCCCGAGTCTATGCCTGGACTCGAATTTCTGGGGCCGTTTCCAATCAACCTGCCAAATTTCGGCCCATTCCGACACAGTCGTGACAAATGGCAAAATTGCCTCTGGTGCGGTTTTGCATTGTAAATTTTCTGTCCAACACATCTGCAACATGACG
>NW_019239729.1:0-1815 GCF_002742605.1 Olea europaea var. sylvestris
GCACTCCTTGGATGTTTGAAAATCGTTGAAAATTGATGCTTGGAAACACTTCTTAAACTTCTAGGAAAAATAGTTTTCCTTCCTCTCTTTTTCTCTCTTGGAAACTCTTTCTTTTGTATGTAAAAGCTCTTGCTTTTAGTGTGAGACAAAATGAGTGAAATGAGGTCTCTATTTATAGGTAAATATCCCATAACTTAAAGCAAATGAAGGGTCAAATTTCATTTAAGAGAGAAAACATGGGTGTCATTTAAGTTTGAGGTTAAATGCTTCAATTTAGTGGGGTTTTTATTGCCAAAAATGTGGGTGACTCTTTGAGAAAATAATTGATGAAAATAAATATTTAAATTCTAGAGAAAAATGAGAATTTTCATTTGAGACAGTTTCGGTCGACCGGTTGTAGTCCGGTTGAGACTGCACAGCCTTCGGTTTTTCTATCATAACTTCTTCTTCCGATATCCGATTGAGGTAATTCAAAGTGCGTTGGAAAACTAACTCAAAGAGCTATAACTTTTATTAAGATATTATTTTCGAAATCGAATTTTTCCTATGTCGAAAATGGGTCTCAAATGAGACTAAAAATCTTAAGTATACTTTAGTCATCCAATATTCACGTCTTAATGCCACTAAGATGTCTAGAATTATTTGGGGTTCTACAGAATTAGACTAGCAATTCGCCAAAAATGAACAAATCCGAAGTTATCATGAAATCAAAAACAACTTTTCATTGGCTCAATTCCAATCAAATTAGACAAGCAATTCGCCAAAAATAAACAAACCAGAAGTTATCATGAAATGAAAAACCACTTTTAATTAGCTAGATTCCAATCAAATTAGACTACCAATTCGCCAAAACGAACAAACCCGAAGTTATCATGAAATCAAAAGCCACTTTTCATTTACTTCATTCCACACAATTTAGACTAGCAATTCGCCATAAACGAACAAACCCAAAGTTATCAAGAAATGAAAAACCACTTTCCATTGGCTCGATTGCAATCGAATTAAACTAGCAATTCGCCAAAAATGAACAAACCCAAAGTTATCATGAAATCGAAAACCACTTTTCATTGGCTGCATTCCAATCAAATTAGACTAGCAATTCACCAAAAATGAACAAATCCGAAGGTTTCATGTAATCGAAAGCCACTTTTCATTGGCTCGATTCCAATCGATTTAGACTAGCAATTCGCCAAAAAACGAACAAACCTGAAGTTATCATGAAATGAAAAACCACTTTTCATTGGCTCGATTCCAATCGAATTATACTAGCAATTCGCCAAAAAGAACAAACCCGAAGTTATCGTGAAATCAAAAACCACTTTTTATTGGCTCAATTTCAATCAAATTAGACTCGCAATTCGCCAAAAACGAACAAATCTGAAGTTATCATTAAATCAAAAACAACTTTTCATTAGCTCGATTACAATCGAATTAGACTACCAATTCGCCGAAATGAACAAACCCGAAGTTATCATGAAATCAAAACCCTCTTTTCATTTGCTCGATTCAAATCAATTTAGCCTTGCAATTCGCCAAAAATGAACAAACCCGAAGTTATCATGAAATCAAAAACCACTTTTCATTGGCTCAATTCCAATCGAATTAGACGACCAATTCGCCTAAACGAACAAACCCAAAGTTATCATGAAATCAAACGCCACTTTTCATTGGATCTATTCCAATCAATTTAGACTAGCAATTCGTAACAAACGAACAAACCCTAACTTATCATGAAATCAAAAACCACTTTTCGTTGGCTCGATTCCAATTGAATTAGACTAGCAATTAGTCGAAAACGAAGAAACCCGAAGTTAT